>NC_057801.1:51071981-51083308 GCF_018294505.1 Triticum aestivum | reverse complement strand
CATGGCGACGGCGTCGGAGGCAGGGGCGGTGAGGGCGCCGGCGTGCGGGGATAGTCCGTGGGCAGGGGCTCGGGCGCAGGGCAGAGGCGACGACGGCGACGGCGACGAGGAGCAGCGCTGGGGTGGCGGGGAAGACGAACTGAAAGAAAATTTTCACAAGTGTTTGTTTTATACCCAACCCTTTAGTAACGGTTGGTGGCACCAACCGGTACCAGTGCCCCCCTTTAGTCCCGGTTGGTGCCACCAACCGGGACCAAAGGTCTCTTTTCAACAGCCCAAAGGGCGGGAAGCAGAGGCCTTTGGTCCCGGTTGGTGGCACCAACTGGGACTAAGGGGGGTCATTGGTCCCGGTTGGTGCCACCAACCGGTACCAATGCACCCCTTTAGTCCAGGTTCACTAATAGAAAAACACCTATTAGTCCCGGTTCGTAAGGGTTTTTAGTCCCGGTTCATGAACCGAGACTAATGGGTCGTTACTAATACCTCCCCCCTTTAGTCCCGGTTCTAAAACGAACTGGGACAGATGGTCCTCCACGTGGCCGGTGCGCCGAACCCAGGCAGGGGGGCCTTTGGTCCCGGTTGGTGGCACCAACCGAGACCAAAAGGCATCCACGTGTCAGCATTCTAGTGGCTGGGGTTTTTGTTTTTTTTTGAAAGGGAGGGGGGTTGGGGGTTTGGGGGGTTAATTTAGGTGTTTCAAATATTGTGTTAGCTAGCTAATTAATAGAGAGAAGTGTCCTCTCTTATGTCCGTGCTTGGTCGACGCTACGTACTATATACATATAGCCCTTGAGACGCTAGCTAGTAAGAAAATGAAGGTAACCATTGAGTACAGAAGTTCGTCATGCATACCGAGAGAAATGATCGATCGACCTCTCCTTCTCCGAGAGATTGGTCGAACAACAAGTTTTTGTATCATGTACGTCCGACGCTACTAGCTACATACATGTACAATATATCAGATCTCTCAATTACAGTCCCCTAGTATTTGAAATCAACTTCCACATGGTATTCTCCGGCTTTATTGATGACGTGGTCAAGAAAGAATCCCGCCAATTCCTCTTGAATTGCTTTCATGCGATCTGGTTCTAGGAGTTCATTCCACATCTGCCACGTCTAATTTGAAGAAGGGTGTTAATTAATACATATATATGAATGAAACTCAATAGAAATGATGGTGTAATAAAATGAAATTGTGAATATTATTGCTTACGCACTTCATATTGTCTTTGAGAGTAGCCCCGCTTGTTTTTCAAAGTCGCGTTGTGGATGAAATCGCACGCGTAGTATCCACATAAATCATTCCCTTGTTCCTGCCACAAGCACTTTACGAGAAATAGAGGTCAATCAAACTGATAATGAAGCATTATAAATGGCATTGATGAAAGTATAGCTATAGAATCAATGGGAGATGCGCACAACTAGCTAGCCAGTAGTACTTACTTTTGGGTATGTATATCGCAGCTCCTTCGGCAGTCCCGGAGCTTGTGCGGTGAACTGTTTCCAAACCCTGCAAGACAAAGAAAATAATAATTATTAATTGAGATATCAGGAAATGAACAAAAAGTTACCGATATGGTGCGATAATGATCGATTGAACTTACTTGCTGAGCATTTCAGTCATGTCCGCATAGGTTTTCGGATCTTTCCGTCTCGAGTCTAAGATGGTTACTAGTCCACGCTCAAGCTTAATCTCCAGAAGAATATAGTGGTACCTGCGCACGCATGCATAACTCATCAATTACATTACTATAACCTCGCTCGAGTAATAAGGGAAATTGAATATGCAAACGATTGTAACACTCACTTGCCGTTGTAAGGAAAGAGTATGGTATCTTTGTTTTGATTTTTGATCAACGATTGTAGCAAGTTGTCCTCGGCCTCTTTGACGTGCTTTTCAACCAGAAATACATCTATGATATTTGTGTTAATGAACCCAATATCATAAATTTCATTTTTTTGCACTCGACAATCTTCAATCTGCATAATAGATTGAGGATAATTAATTATAAATACATGCAATGAAAGAGCCGAGCTATATATAGAGACTTAATGACAGAAATAGTACTTACAGGCAGTAGCAAAAGACCGTTAATTTATCGAGGGCCTTTTGATTGAAGAACTCGAAGAACTCCTCAAATGGAACAGGCAACAGATCATTTCCAACGAGGTCATGCTCCTCTTTAATTCTCAGATACAAAGTATTCATCCCCCCAGACTCTCTGCAGGTTTTCATGTACCAAGTATGGAATCTTCGCATCATCGTTGTTAGAGATTTTTCATCTTTGACGAGAGGCTTCCCGTACTCGTATTTGTGTTCTTCCACCTCCATGAAATCAGGAAGTGCATCGTTAGGCAGGTAATCTTGTAGATTGCCATAACTGGCCACCATCCCCAGAACATTAGCGATGATGTTGCCGCTAGACACATTGAGCGGGGGGCACGATTGGTTTGCTTGTTCGCCGAGCTGGTCAATTTTTTCGCAGCTACTCGTTCTTTTGCTCTTTGATGTCTGACAGTACTTCCCGACCGCTCCGCTTGGAGATATGTCTGTTCAGTAATGCGCTCATAGTTGGTTCTCGGTGGAGACTTTGCCGGTTTCCTCAGGGCATCAAGAGTGTGCTTTGCTTTCACCGGATCTACCTTCTCCTCCGGAGGTGGATGTCTCTTTGCTTTCACCCCTTCAAAGAACTCCTGCACGTGGGTCTGCATGATCGTATTGTTTTCCTCCTCGGTCCTCTCATACGGTAACTTCTCTAGAGGCTTTAGAGGTGGACCGTATCTGTATTGCCTCTCTCCTCTTCTTGTGCTGCTAGACGCCGGAGCAGATGGAGCGGCTGCGGCGTCTGTCTTCTTTTGTGCTTGCTTACGAGGCGGAGGAGAAGGACTACGACGCGCCGGAGCAGCCGGGGCGGCGGCGGGTCTCTTCCGCCCTTGCTGGCGAGGCGGAGAAGGGGAGGCTGCTGGCTGCTCGGGAGCGCCGGCGTAGGCGGAGAAGGAGGCGGAGTGCCGCCACGCGCCGGAGAAGGAGGCGAAGTGCCGCCACACGTGCCCTGGTCTGTTGGAAATATGCCCTAGAGGCAATAATAAAAGGATTATTATTATATTTCCATGTTCTTGATAATTGTCTTTATTCATGCTATAACTGTATTCTCCGGAAATTGTAATACACGTGTGAATACATAGACCATAACATGTCCCTAGTAAGCCTCTAGTTGACTAGCTCATTGATCAACAGATAGTCATGGTTTCCTGGCTATGGACATTAGATGTCATTGATAATGGGATCACATCATTAGGAGAATGATGTGATGGACAAGACCCAATCCTAAGCATAGCACAAGGTCGTGTAGTTCGTTTGCTAGAGCTTTTCCAATGTCAATTATATTTTCCTTAAACCATGAGATCGTGTAACTCCCGGATACCGTAGGAGTGCTTTGGGTGTACCAAACGTCACAACGTAACTGGGTGACTATAAAGGTGCACTACAGGTATCTCCGAAAGTGTCTGTTGGGTTGACACAGATCGAGACTGGGATTTGTCACTCCATATGACGGAGAGGTATCTCTGGGCCCACTCGGTAATGCATCATCATAATGAGCTCAAAGTGACCAAGTGTTTGGTCACAGGATCATGCATTACGGTACGAGTAAAGTGACTTGCCGGTAACGAGACTGAACGAGGTATTGGGATACCGACGATCGAGTCTCGGGCAAGTAACGTACCGATTGACAAAGGGAATTGTATACGGGGTTGATTGAATCCTCGACATCGTGGTTCATCCGATGACATCATTGAGGAGCATGTGGGAGCCAACATGGGTATCTAGATCCCGCCGTTGGTTATTGGCCGGGGAGCTGTCCCGGTCATGTCTGCATGATTCCCGAACCCGTAGGGTCTACACACTTAAGGTTCGGTGACTCTAGGGTTATTAGGAAGACTTGTATGTGATTACCGAATGCTGTTCGGAGTCCCGGATGAGATCCCGGACGTCACGAGGAGTTCCGGAATAGTCCGGAGGTGAAGATTTATATATAGGAAGTGTTGTTTCGGCCATCGGGAAAGTTTTGGGGTCACCCGGTATTGTACCGGGACCACCGGAAGGGTCCCGGGGGTCCACCGGGTGGGGACACCCATCCCGGAGGGCCCCGTGGGCTGAAGTGGGGAGGGGACCAGCCCCTGGTGGGCTCGTGCGCCCCCCCCCTGGGCCCCCCTCTGCGCCTAGGGTTGGGAGTCCTAGGGAGGGGGCGCCTCCACTTGCCTTGGGGGGCACTCCACCCCCTTGGCCGCCCCCCCCCCCCCTAGAGATCCCATCTCTAGGGCCGGCGCCCCCCCCTGGGGGCCTATATAAAGGAGGGGGGAGGGAGGGCAGCCGGACCCTGAGTCTTGGCGCCTCCCTCCCCCTACTACACCTCTTCCTCCTCCCGCGGTTGCTTGGCGAAGCCCTGCCGGAGCACTGCATCTCCACCACCACCACGCCGTCATGCTGCTGCTGGAGCCTTCTTCCTCAACCTCTCCTTCCCCCTTGCTGGATCAAGAAGGAGGAGACGTCATCCGCTCCGTACGTGTGTTGAACACGGAGGTGCTGTCCATTCAGCACTTGGTCATCGGTGATTTGGATCACGGCGAGTACGACTCCATCATCACCGTTCTCTTGAACGCTTCCGCTCACGGTCTACAAGGGTATGTAGATGCACTCCTATCCTATCACTCGTTGCTTAGATGAACTCATAGATGGATCTTGGTTAAACCGTAGGAAAAAATTTTAATTTTCTGCAACATTCCCCAATAGTGGCATCATGAGCTAGGTCTATGCGTAGTTCTCTATTGCACGAGTAGAACACAATTTTGTTGTGGGCGTAGATGTTGTCAACTTTCTTGCCGCTACTAGTCTTATTTTGCTTCAGCGATATTGTGGGATCAAGCGGCCTGGACCGACCTTACACGTACGCTTACGTGAGACAGGTTCCACCGACTGACATGCACTAGTTGCATAAGGTGGCTAGCGGGTGTCTGTCTCTCCCACTTTAGTTGGAGCGGATTCGATGAAAAGGGTCCTTATGAAGGGTAAATAGAAGTTGACAAATCACGTTCTGGCTTTAACGTAGGTAAGAAAACGTTCTTGCTAGATCACCTATAGAAGCCACGTCAAACTTGCAACAACAATTAGAGGACGTCTAACTTGTTTTTGCAGCAAGTGTCTTGTGATGTGATATGGCCAAAAGTTGTGATGAATAATGAATGATATATTGTGATGTATGACATCATGTTCTTGTAATAGGAATCACGACTTGCATGTCGATGAGTATGACAACCGGCAGGAGCCATAGGAGTTGTCTTAATTATTGTATGACCTGCGTGTCAATGATTTAACGCCATGTAATTACTTTACTTCTTTGCTAAAACGTTAGCCATAGTGGTAGAAGTAATAGTTGGCGAGAAACTTCATGGAGACACGATGATTGAGATCATGATGATGGAGATCATGGTGTCATGCCGGTGACGAAGAAGATCATGGAGCCCCGAAGATGGAGAACAAAGGAGCTATATGATATTGGCCATATCATGTCACTACCATATAATTGCATGTGATGTTTATTATGTTTATGCATCTTATTTACTTAGAACGACGGTAGTAAATAAGATGATCCCTTATAACAATTTCAAGAAAGTGTTCTCCCCTAACTGTGCGCCCTTGCTAAAGTTTGTCGTTTCGAAGCACCACGTGATGATCGGGTGTGATAGATTCTTACGTTCACATACAACGGGTATAAGACAGTTTTACACATGCAAAAACACTTAGGGTTAACTTGACGAGCCTAGCATGTACAGACATGGCCTCGGAACACAGAGACCGAAAGGTCGAACATGAGTCGTATGGAAGATACGATCAACATGGAGATGTTCACTGATGATGACTAATCTGTCTCACGTGATGATCGGACACGGCCTAGTCGACTCGGATCGTGTAACACTTAGATGACTAGTGGGATTTCTAATCTGAGTGGGAGTTCATTGAAATAATTTGATTAGATGTACTTAATTATCATGAACTTAGTCTAAAACCTTTGCAAATATGTCTTGTAGATCAAATGGCCAACGCTCATGTCAACATGAACTTCAACGCGTTCCTAGAGAAAACCAAGCTGAAAGATGATGGCAGCCACTATACGGACTGGGTCCGGAACCTGAGAATCATCCTCATAGCTGCCAAGAAAGCATATGTCCTAGATGGACCGCTAGGTGAAGCACCCATCCCAGAGAACCAAGATGTTATGAACGCTTTGCAATCATGTTCTGATGATTACTCCCTCGTTCAGTGCGGCATGCTTTACAGCTTAGAACCGGGGCTCCAAAAGCGTTTTGAGCAACACGGAGCATATGAGATGTTCGAGGAGTTGAAAATGGTTTTCCAAGCTCATGCCCGGGTCAAGAGATATGAAGTCTCCGACAAGTTCTACAGTTGTAAGATGGAGTAAAATAATTCTGTCAGTGAGCACATATTCAAAATGTCTGGGTTGCACAACCGCCTGTCCCAGCTGGACATTAACCTCCCGAACGAGGCGGTCATTGACAGAATCCTTCAGTCGCTCCCACCAAGCTACAAGAGCTTTGTGATGAACTACAATATGCAGGGGATGGTGAAAACTATTCCTGAAGTATTTTCAATGCTGAAGTCGGCAGAGGTAGAAATCAAGAAAGAACATCAAGTGTTGATGGTCAATAAAACCACCAAGTTCAAGAAGGGCAAGGGAAAGAAGAACTTCAAGAAGGACGACAAAGATGTTGCTGCGCCTGGTAAGCCAGTTGCCAGGAAGAAGTCAAGCAATGGACCCAAGCCTGAGACTGAGTGCTTTTATTGCAAAGGGAAGGGTCACTGGAAGCGGAACTGCCCCAAATAATTAGCGGACAAGAAGGCCGGCAACACTAAAGGTATATGTGATATACATGTAATTAATGTGTACCTTACCAGTGCTCGTATTAACTCCTGGGTATTTGATACCGGTGCCGTTGCTCACATTTGTAACTCACAGCAGGAGCTGCAGAATAAGCGGAGACTGGCGAAGGACGAGGTGACGATGCGCATTGGGAATGGTTCCAAGGTCGATGTGATCGCCGTCGGCACGCTACCTCTACATTTACCTACGGGATTAGTTTTAAACCTCAATAATTGTTATTTAGTGCCAAGTTTGAGCATGAACATTGTGTCTGGATCTCGTTTGATACGAGATGGCTACTCATTTAAATCCAAGAATAATGGTTGTTCTATTTATATGAGAGATATGTTTTATGGTCATGCCCCGATGGTCAATGGTTTATTCTTAATGAATCTCTAGCATAATGTTACACATATTCATAGTGTGAATACCAAAAGATGTAAAGTTGATAACGATAGTCCCACATACTTGTGGCACTGCCGCCTTGGTCACATTGGTGTCAAACGCATGAAGAAGCTCCATGCTGATGGACTTTTGGAGTCTCTAGATTATGAATCATTTGACACATGTGAACCATGCCTCATGGGCAAAATGACCAAGACTCCGTTCTCCGGAACAATGGAGCGAGCAACTGACTTATTGGAAATCATACATACCGATGTGTGCGGTCCAATGAGCGTTGAGGCTCACGGGGGATATCGTTATGTTCTCACTCTCACTGATGACTTCAGTAGATATGGATATGTCTACTTAATGAAACACAAGTCTAAGACTTTTGAAAAGTTCAAGGAATTTCAGAATGAGGTAGAGAATCAACGTGACCGCAAGATAAAGTTCCTACGATCAGATCGTGGAGGAGAATATTTAAGTCACGAATTTGGTACGCACTTAAGGAAATGTGGAATCGTTTCACAACTCACGCCGCCTGGAACACCTCAGCGTAACGGTGTGTCCGAACGTCGTAATCGCACTCTATTGGATATGGTGCGGTCTATGATGTCTCTTACCGATTTACCACTATCATTTTGGGGATACACTCTAGAGACAGCTACATTCACTTTAAATAGGGCACCGTCTAAATCCGTTGAGATGACAACGTATGAATTATGGTTTGGGAAGAAACCTAAGCTGTCGTTTCTAAAAGTTTGGGGATGCGATGCTTATGTCAAGAAACTTCAACCTGAAAAGCTCGAACCCAAGTCAGAAAAATGCGTCTTCATAGGATACCCTAAAGAAACCACTGGGTATACCTTCTACTTAAGATCCGAGGGCAAGATCTTTGTTGCCAAGAACGGATCCTTTCTAGAAAAAGAGTTTCTCTAGAAAGAAGTAAGTGGGAGGAAAGTAGAACTCGATGAAGTACTACCTCTTGAACAGGAAAGTAGTGCAGCTCAGGAAAATGTTCCTGTGATGCCTACACCAACTGGAGAGGAAAATAATGATGATGAGCAAGGTACTTTGGATCAAGTTGCTACTGAACTTCATAGGTCCACAAGGACACGTTCCGCTCCAGAGTGGTACGGCAACCCTGTCTTGGAAATCATGTTGTTAGACAACGGTGAACCTTCGAACTATGAAGAAGCGATGGCGGGCCCAGATTCAACAAATGGCTTGAAGCCATGCGATCCAAGATAGAATCCATGTATGAAAACAAAGTATGGACTTTGACAGACTTGCCCGATGATCGGCGAGCGATAGAAAACAAATGGATTTTTAAGAAGAAGACGAACGCGGATGGTAATGTTACCATCTATAAAGCTCGACTTGTCGCTAAGGGTTATCGACAAGTTCAAGGGGTTGACTACGATGAGACATTCTCTCCCGTAGCGAAGCTTAAGTCCGTCCGAATCATGTTAGCAATTGCCGCATACTATGATTATGAGATATGGCAGATGGACGTCAAAACAGCATTCCTTAATGTACATCTTAAGGAAGAACTGTATATGATGCAGCCGGAAGGTTTTGTCGATCCTAAGAATGCTAACAAAGTATGCAAGCTCCAGCGATCCATTTATGGGCTGGTGCAAGCATCTCGGAGTTGGAACATTCGCTTTGATGAGATGATCAAAGCGTTTGGGTTTATGCAGACTTATGGAGAAGCCTGCGTTTACAAGAAAGTGAGTGGGAGCTCTGTAGCATTTCTCATATTATATGTAGATGACATACTCTTGATGGGAAATGATATAGAACTTTTGGACAGCATTAAGGCCTACTTGAATAAGTGTTTTTCAATGAAGGACCTTGGAGAAGCTGCTTACATATTAGGCATCAAGATCTATAGGGATAGATCGAGACGCCTCATAGGTCTTTCACAAAGCACATACCTTGATAAGATTTTGAAGAAGTTCAAAATAGATCAGTCCAAGAAAGGGTTCTTGCCTGTATTGCAAGGTGTGAGATTGAGCTCGGCTCAATGCCCGACCACGGCAAAAGATAAAGAAGAGATGAGTGTCATCCCCTATGCTTCAGCCATAGGATCTATTATGTATGCCATGTTGTGTACCAGACCTGATGTAAACCTTGCCGTAAGTTTGGTAGGAAGGTACCAAAGTAATCTCGGCAAGGAACACTGGACAGCGGTCAAGAATATCCTGAAGTACCTGAAAAGGACAAAGGACATGTTTCTCGTTTATGGAGGTGATGAAGAGCTCGTCATAAAGGGTTACGTCGACGCTAGCTTCGACACAGATCTGGATGACTCTAAGTCACAAACCGAATACGTGTATATGTTGAATGGTGGAGCAGTAAGCTGGTGCAGCTGCAAGCAGAGCGTCGTGGCGGGATCTACATGTGAAGTAGAGTACATGGCAGCCTCGGAGGCAGCGCATGAAGCAATTTGGGTGAAGGAGTTCATCACCGACCTAGGAGTCATACGCAATGCGTCGGGGCCGATCAAACTCTTCTGTGACAGCACTGGAGCTATTGCCCTTGCGAAGGAGCCCGGGTTTCACAAGAAGACCAGGCACATCAAGCGTCGCTTCAACTCCATCCATGAAAATGTTCAAGATGGAGACATAGATATTTGCAAAGTACATACGGATCTGAATGTAGCAGATCCGTTGACTAAACCTCTCTCGCGAGCAAAACATGATCAACACCAGAACTCTATGGGTGTTCGATTCATCACAATGTAACTAGATTATTGACTCTAGTGCAAGTGGGAGACTGTTGGAAATATTCCCTAGAGGCAATAATAAAAGGATTGTTATTATATTTCCTTGTTCATGATAATTGTCTTTATTCATGCTATAACTGTATTATCTGGAAATCATAATACACGTGTGAATACATAGACCATAACATGTCCCTAGTAAGCCTCTAGTTGACTAGCTCGTTGATCAACAGATAGTCATGGTTTCCTGGCTATGGACATTAGATGTCGTTGATAACGGGATCATATCATTAGGAGAATGATGTGATGGACAAGACCGAATCCTAAGCATAGCACAAGATCGTGTAGTTCGTTTGCTAGAGCTTTTCCAATGTCAAGTATCTTTTCCTTAGACTATGAGATCGTGTAACTCCCGGATACCATAGGAGTGCTTTGGGTGTACCAAACGTCACAACGTAACTGGGTGACTATAAAGGTGCACTACAGGTATCTCCGAAAGTGTCTGTTGGGTTGACATGGATCGAGACTGGGATTTGTCACTCCGTATGACAGAGAGGTATCTCTGGGCCCACTCGGTAATGCATCATCATAATGAGCTCAAAGTGACCAAGTGTTTGGTCACGGGATCATGCATTACGGTACGAGTAAGGTGACTTGCCGGTAACGAGACTCAACGAGGTATTGGGATACCGACGATCGAGTCTCGGGCAAGTAACGTACCGATTAACAAAGGGAATTGTATACGGGGTTGATTGAATCCTCGACATCGTGGTTCATCCGATGACATCATCGAGGAGCATGTGGGAGACAACATGGGTATCTAGATCCCGCTGTTGGTTATTGGCCGGAGAGCTGTCTCGGTCATGTCTGCATGATTCCCGAACCCATAGGGTCTACACACTTAAGGTTCGGTGACACTAGGGTTATTAGGAAGACTTGTATGTGATTACTGAATGTTGTTCGGAGTCCCGAATGAGATCCGGGACGTCACGAGGAGTTCCGGAATAGTCCGGAGGTGAAGATTTATATATAGGAAGTGCTGTTTCAGCCATCGGGAAAGTTTCGGGGTCACCCGGTATTGTACCGGGACCACCGGGTGGGGCCACCCATCCCGGAGGGCCCCGTGGGCTGAAGTGGGGAGGGGACCAGCCCCTGGTGGGCTGGTGCGCCCCCCCCCCCTGGGCCCCCCTCTGCGCCTAGGGTTGGGAACCCTAGGGGAGGGGGCGCCTCCACTTGCCTTGGGGGGCACTCCACCCCCTTGGCCACCGCCCCCCTAG
>NC_057801.1:51068015-51071728 GCF_018294505.1 Triticum aestivum | reverse complement strand
CCGGGGGCCTATATAAAGGAGGGGGGAGGGAGGGCAGCCGGACCCTGAGTCTTGGCGCCTCCCTCCCCCTGCTACACCTCTTCCTCCTCCCGCGGTTGCTTGGCAAAGCCTTGCCGAGTACTGCATCTCCACCACCACCACGCCGTCGTGCTGCTGCTAGAGCCTTCTTCCTCAACCTCTCCTTCCCCTTGCTGGATCAAGAAGGAGGAGACGTCATCCACTCCGTACGTGTGTTGAACGCGGAGGTGTTGTCCGTTCAGCACATGGTCATCGGTGATTTGGATCACGGCGAGTACGACTCCATTATCCCCGTTCTCTTGAACGCTTCCGCTCGTGATCTACAAGGGTATGTAGATGCACTCCTATCACTCATTGCTTAGATGAACTCATAGATGGATCTTCGTGAAACCGTAGGAAAAATTTTTAATTTTTTGGAACGTTCCCCAACATGGTCGTCACTCGCCGGAGGAGGAGGCGGTGGAGGAGGCGGAGTGCCCTGACTCGCCAGAGGAGGAGGAGGAGGCGGAGGCGTCCAGTTCAGAAGGTTGATGAGCTCCTTCCGCCATAGTCATGGAGTCTTCAGAGCAGAACCCAGCCTAGTCTCCCCTTCACCGGTAGGGTGGTCAAGCACGAGGTCCTCAAATCCCTCCGTTATTTCATCCACCATCACCTTAGCATATCCTTTTGGAATCGGCTGGCAGTGATAAGTTGTGCCGGGTCCACTAGGATAAACTTGGCCAACAGCCGCCTTGACCTTCAAATTCATCCATCGCGCCATAATGTGGCAATTTTGAGACTCCGTGATATCATCCACGGGATAGCTGGCAGGAGCCGTCAAGACATGCTCCGGCTGAAGCAGCTTGGTGGAAGCCACGCTGCTTCTCCGCTGAGATGGCGGGGTAGCTTCGGGGGAAGCTTCGGCAGGTCGTTTGCTGCGATCTGCTGCTTCTCGTTCCTCTAGCCCCATTACCCTTTTGTGCAGCGCCTGCAGTTGGTCCTGCTCCAGTTTCTACCTCCTCTCGTGGGTTTTGTAACCCCCTGCGTTCGGAAAACCAACCTTCCACGGAATGGAGCCTGGCGTGCCTTGTGTCCATCCAGGGTGCTTAGGATTCCCAAGGGCCATTGTGAGCTCGTCCTTCTCCCTGTTTGGAAGGAACGTCCCTCGCTGTGCTGCATCGATATAGTGTCGAAGGTTCTTGACTGGTATTTGCAGTTGCTCGTCCGTCCATTGGCACTTCCCTGTTACAGGGTCCAAGGTTCCGCCAGCCCCGAAGAACCAAGTCCGGCAACAGTCTGGCCAGTACATTGTCTCTGGTTTGATCCCTTTTTCAAGCAGATCATGCTCAGCCTTGGACCACTTAGGCCGGGCTTTGAGGTAGCCACCTGACCCCGTGCGATGGTGAAGCTTCTTCTTCGCAGCATTTTGCTTGTTTGTTGCCGACATCTTCTTACTCTTTTTCGATGTCTTGTAGGCCACAAATGCGGGCCAGTGATCTTTGATCTTCTCATATTTGCCGATGAATTCTGGTGTCTTTTCTTTCTCGACAAACTGGTTCAGCTCTTTCCTCCACCTCCTCATTAGGGTTGCCATCTTCTTAAGAGCACAAGACTTGATTAATTGCTCTTTAACTGGCTTCTCCGGATCCTCCTCTGGCGGTAGGGTGAAATTTGCCTTCAGCTGAGTCCAAAGATCTTCTTTCTGCATATCATTGACATAAGACACCTCAGGGTCTTCCTCCTTACGCTTATACCATTGATGGATGCTGATCGGGATCTTGTCCCTAACAAGAACCCCGCACTGAGCAGAAAATGCCTTCCTTGTCTTCAATCGGTTCGCCGTCGGGCGCGATTTCTATGATCTCAAACTTTTCATCCGAGTTCAACTTTTTCTTCGGGCCTCGTCTCCTTACCGAAGTTGTGCTCGATCCGGAGGGCTAGAAATTATAAGGAAGAAAGACGAGAGTAATTAATATGTGTACATATATCAAAACAATGGATGCATCAATTAACTAGTCAGCACGGGCTTAACTAATATATATATACCTGGCCGGACTCGGTTTGGTCACCGGAGCAGTCAGCACGGTCTCCTTCTTGTACCTCCATTGTGTCACCGGAGCCATCATGAACATAGTCCTCTTCTTCTACCGGCATTAATGGGCCGAAGCCATCATGAACATAGCCCTCTTCTTCACCCAGTCCTTCCTGACCATCGGTGTCGTTGAGAAATGACGCAACTTCATCACTTCCTTGTGCGATCATGTCCCCCAACATTGCTTCTGTTTCTTTGTCTTGGGAGTGCTCCATAGTTTCTGCAAATATTTACAACATGTCAATTATTATTCAAACATGGTACAGATGGATATATATATATATATATATATATATATATATATATATATATATATTAGTGGCAAACGTAGAACTAGCTAGCTAATCACACTAAGGAATCATGTTAGTGGCCTCGACGCTGCTTCTCTAGGGTTTGGGGTCGCCTCGACACAACGCTTCAAGGGTTTGGGGTGGCCTCGACGACAACGCTCTTTTAACTTAGTAAATTTGGGTGGCCTCGAGAGAGTTAATTTGTCGGGTAGGGGCGCGGCGGGAGGGGGTAGGAGACCAACATCGTTTTCTCTCTAGGGTTTGGGTGTCCTCGAGAGTTTTGGTCGAGCGAGAGGGCCGAGGGGGGTGCTGCCGTTGTATAAGTTATCACGGTCGAGAGGGGGTATATATATCGACCGCCACTCATGTCGAAGTTATCTCGAGGGGGTTATATCGACAACGACACGACATACATATACATGGGAAAATAATGTTATCGGGGAGGGGGTATCGGTACCCCCCCCTCGTGTTGAAGTTTCTTCTTTCTCCTCTATTCCTTTCTTCTTCTTCTACTCTTCTTTTTCTTCTTCTCCCTCGAGAAAGGAAAATAATGAAAAGGAAGAAAAGAGGAAGAAGGAAGAAAAAAAAAAGAAAAAAAAGAGGAGAAGAAGAAAATTAGAAAAATCTATTTTTCTTCTTCGAAGAAAAATAGATTTTTTTTATTTTTCTTCTTCTCCTCTATTCCTTTCTTCTTCTCCTCTTCTTTTTCTTCTTTTTTCCTCTTCTTATTTATTTCTCCTCTTCTTCCTCTCCTCTTCTTCTCCTTTCTTCCTCTTCTTATTTTCCTTTTTCCTCTCATTCTTTTAGTATTGCTTGTTTTTTTTTTAAATGTTCAAATAGAAAATTTCGGAAAACAACAAAGGTTTTGCCTAATGCATTGTTCATATGAATATACAAACATTTGCATATTCTACAATAATTAATATCACCAAAAACATCTATGAACAGGAAAAAAACCTAACTTTTCTAAAAAATATATCTTTTGCATATATGAAAACATTAATACACATATGAACAAAAAATACATATATGAACAAAAACATTCTCTGAACAATTCTTTTATACATTTTGAACATCTACATACACATAGCCACATACATACACATATACATTATATATATATGAACAAAAAAACTAAACTAATAAAAATGAGAAAAACAGAGCCGCATATATAGCCACATACATACACATATACATTGAACAAAAAATTAAACTAATAAAAATGAAAAAACAGAGCCGGTGCGGCGCGGCGGCTCACAGCGGGGGCGGCTAGATGACGATGGCGACGGTGGCGGCGGTGATGGCGCCGGCGCGCGGGGGAGGGACGGGGCAGG
>NC_057801.1:51067364-51068005 GCF_018294505.1 Triticum aestivum | reverse complement strand
CGGGGAGGCGATGGCCTTGGCGGCGGCGGCGGCGACGGCGAGCTGGAGCAGCCTGGCAGCGTCGAGGAGGGTCGGCGTCGTCGGGGACAACTGGCGATGAGATTCTGAATTTTTGCAAAGTGTTTACTTATATAGCAAAGCCATTGGTCCCGGTTCGTGAAACCAACCGGGACTAATGCACCCTTTAGTCCCAGTTGGAGCCACCAACAGGGACCAAAGGCCTCTTTTTCGGCAGCCCAAAGGGCAGGAAGCGACGGCCTTTGGTACCGGTTGGTGCCACCAACCGGGACCAATGCCCCCCCCCCTTTAGTCCCGGTTGGTGCCACCAATCGGGACCAAAGGCCCCTGTGCTGCCCGCGTCGGGGCTAAAGTTTAGTCCCACGTCGCTAGTTGGGAGGGGCGCGCAGTGGTTTATAAGCCCCACTGTCGCACCCCTCTCGAGCTCCTCTCCACCGCAGGCTTTCGGGCCTACTTGCTATTGCTTTGCCTGATGGGCCTCCTGGGCCTACTCGGGCCTGACTCCTGGCCCATTGTGGGGTTTCATGTCGTATTCAGGCCGTAGGGGCCCAGTAGGAGGCATTTTTTTGTTTTTTTTTTCTTTACTTATTGTTGCTATTTTTATTTTATTTTTCCAGTTTTTT
>NC_057801.1:51047101-51066855 GCF_018294505.1 Triticum aestivum | reverse complement strand
TTTTTTGCTTTATTTTTTAATTCTTTTTGCTTTTAGTTTTAGGAAAATTATAAACTTTCTGTTAGTGCCATTAGTTTTCAAATTTGAAATCACTTTTTTTGTTTTTTGTTTTTTCTTGCTTTATTTATTTTATTTTGTTTCTACTTACAACAAAATACTTATTCCTGAAGGAACTATGTGGCGCTTTGGCTCATCGTATGATGTATTTGCTTCCTTATCTTTTCTCTTTTTCGGTCTGGTAGACATGTCCTTCACATAGATAACCTGTGCCACATCATTGGCTAGGACGAACGGTTCGTCAGTGTACCCAAGATTTTTCAGATCCACTGTTGTCATTCCGTACTGTGGGTCTACCTGTACCTCGCCTCCTGACAGATTGACTCATTTGCACTTAAACAAAGGGACCTTAAAATCATGTCCGTAGTCAAGTTCCTATATGTCCACTATGTAACCATAATATGTGTCATTTCCCCTCTCGGTTGTTGCATCAAAGCGGACACCACTGTTTTGGTTGGTGCTCTTTTGATATTGGTCAATCGTGTAAAATGTTTTCCCATTTATCTCGTATCCTTTCCAAATAAATACAGTCAAAGATGGTCCCCTGGACAACAAGTACAGCTCATCACAAACAGTGTTGTCACCTCTGATACGTGCTTCCAACCAACTGCTGAAAGTCC
This sequence comes from Triticum aestivum, assembly GCF_018294505.1. Classification (NCBI taxonomy): domain Eukaryota; kingdom Viridiplantae; phylum Streptophyta; class Magnoliopsida; order Poales; family Poaceae; genus Triticum; species Triticum aestivum. The sequence goes on along the minus strand of NC_057801.1, from coordinate 51,066,178 downwards.
TGATGTGTTCACATATAATCCAGTCATCGCACTGCTCCGGGTGTTTGGAGCGCAGACTGTTCTTCTGTTCATCGACATACGGGGTCACCAAGGTAGAGTTCTGTAGAACTGTGTAGTGTGCTTGAGACCAAGAATATCCATCCCTTCATATTATTGAGTCCCTTCCAAGCGTGCCTTTTCCAGTCAGTCTCCCCTCATACCGCGATTTAGGGAGACCTATCTTCTTAAGGCAAGGAATGAAGTCAACACAAAACCCGATGACATCCTTTGTTTGATGGCCCATGGGGATGCTTCCTTCTGGCCTAGCGCGATTACGGACATATTTCTTTAGGACTCCCATGAACCTCTCAAAGGGGTACATATTGTGTAGAAATACGGGGCCTAGAATGACAATCTCGTCTGGTTCCTCTTAATGTTTAGTAGCATCACCATATTCAGGGGGCACATAGTTGTCATCGTACTCTTCTTCTTCGCCGTCTTCCATCATAACCCCTATTTCTCCGTGCCTCGTCCAAACATTATAGTATGGCATGAAACCCTTGTAAAGCAGGTAGGTGTGGAGGATTTTCCGGTCAGAGTAAGACTTCGTATTCCCACATATAGGGCATGGACAACACATAAAACCATTCTGCTTGTTTGCCTCAGCCACTTCGAGAAAATCATGCACGCCCTTAATGTACTCGGAGGTGTGTCTTGAACCGTACATCCATTGCCGGTTCATCTGCGTGCATTATATATAATTAAGTGTGTCAAAAATCATTATAGAACATCATGAATAGATAATTAAGTGACCAAATTAATAGAAGTCCATCATCACATTAAAACCAAAGTACATACATAGTTCTCATCTAACAACATAAAGCTCTGCAGAGCATCTAAATTAATTAAACCATACACTGAAACTATGTAAAACATTACAATGCAAAAACAAATGCGATCATAATCGCAACAAATATAACAACTGATCCAACGGCATAATGATACCAAGCCTCGGTATGAATGGCATATTTTCTAATCTTTCTAATCTTCAAGCACATTGCATCCATCTTGATCTTGTGATCATCGACGACATCCGCAACATGAAACTCCAATATCATCTTCTCCTCCTCAATTTTTCTAATTTTTTCCTTCAACAAATTGTTTTCTTCTTCAACTAAATTTAACCTCTTGACAATAGGGTCGGTTGGAATTTCTGGTTCAACAACCTCCTAGATAAATAAAATCTGTCACGTTGGTCAGCATAATTGTCATAAACAATAAATGAACCAATAGTTATGAAAAGATAATATATACCACATCCGAATCATAGACAGGACGAGGGCCGACAGGGGCGGATACCAAAACCAACGCACTATATAAGATGCAATAAAAGTAAGAAAATTATACAAGTGTCAATATAAACATACAAGTAAGAATTTTTTTTCTTTTCAGAAAGAAGATAAGAACAAGAGGCTCACCACGGTGGTGCCGGCGACGAGATCGGCGCGGGCGATCGACGGAGGTGAAGACGGGGACAGGACGTGACGGACCGCTAAACCTAGACAAATATTGAGGAAAATGGAGCTTGGAGATCGAGCTTGGAGAGGAGAAAGCTTAAGTAGTGTGGCTCGGGCATTCCATCGAACACCTCGTGTGCATAGGAGGTGAGCTAGAGCACCACAAAGCTCTCCCCTCGCCGGCCATGAAAAACAGAGCGCTGGGAGTGCTCTGCTCGCGGGCGAGGGGTATATATAGGCAACTAATTGGTCCCGGTTCGCGGCTCGAACCGGGACTAAAGGGCAGCCTTTGGTCCCGGTTCAAGCCACCAACCGGGACCAATGGTGGTGGGCCAGGAGCCAGGCCAATTTGTCCCGGTTCGTCCCACCAACCGGGACTAATAGGTCCAGTCGAACCGGGACCAATGGCCCATGTGGCCCGGCCGGCCCCCGGGGCTCACGAACCGGGTCCAATGCTCCCATTGGTCCCGGTTCTGAATTGAACCAGGACTAACGGTCTGGCCCGGCCTGGACCATTGCCCCCTTTTCTACTAGTGGTTGTTGCCACCAACCGGAACTAAAGGCCTTGCGCTGGCGCGGTGCGGTGGGATGTTTAGTCCCACCTCGCTAGCTGAGAGGGGCGCGTAGTGTTTTATAAGCCCCACTGCCGCACCCCTCTTGAGCTCCTCTCCATTGCAGGGTTACAGGCCTAATTGTGACTGTTGTGCCTGATGGGCCTTTGGGCCTTCTTCGGGCCTGAATCCTGGCCCATGGATCGGTTTCTAGCCGTATTCAGGCCGTGGTGGCCTAGTAGGTGGCACATTTTTTATTTTTTCCAAGTTTTTTGGTTTATTTATTTTATTTTGTTTCTAATTACTTATTTATTTTATTTTATCATAATTCTTTTTGCTATTAAAGTTTCTAACAAAAAAGTTCTTTATGAAAATTCTTTTTGCTTTTAATGATTTTGAACACAAAATACGTTGATAATTTTAGTTGCATCAGTTTTGTGTAATTTTTGTTTCAATAATACTAGAGGTTGCTTATAATGTTTTGAACAGAAAATACTTTGATAATTTTAGTTTCATAAATTTTATTTATGTTATTAAAGTTTATTTTATTTTATTTCTACTGATATATTTTATTAAAGTTTATATTATTTTGTTTTAAATAACTTATTTATTTTATTTTATGATAATTCATGTACAAAACTTATTTATTTTATGATAACTCGTTTGTTACAAAGGGATTTCATTTTTTTGAACTTATTTGAACTCCATAGTTTTCCTGTGTTCAAAATGCACCATTCAAAGCCACATCATTATTTTTCAACCCTTTCTGACTTCATTTGTTATTTTTCATGCATTTACTGATTATTTTGAGCTATAAGACCATGAAATTGAAAAGCATTTGAAATGAACTCTGAAAAGGTTCTAAGTTGGCATGGTATCATCATTTTACCCACATATCATGTGCGAGAAAGTAGAGAGGGTTACGGCAAAAAATGGATGCACTTCGTGTACAAAATGAACAATCTCTTTCGAAATATCAGGGTTTCATACGGAAACACGTCTGTTACAAAGGGATTTTTTTGAACTTATTTGAACTCCATAGTTTTTCTGTGTTCAAAATGCACCATTCAAAGGCATATCATCAATTTATAACCCTTTCTGACTACATTTGTTATTTTTCATGCATTTACTGATTATTTTGAGCTATAAGACCATGAAATTGAAAAGCATTTGAAATGAACTCTAAAAAGGTTCCAAGTTGGCATGGTATCATCATTTCACCCACATATCATCATTAATAGAAGTTCATCATCACATTAAAACCAAAGTACATACATAGTTCTCATTGAACAACATATAGCTCTCTAGAGCATCTAATTAAACCATACATTGAAATTATGTAAAACATTTCAATGCAACAACAAATGCGATCATAATCGCAACCAAGGTAACAACTGATCCAACTGCATAATGATACCATGCCTCGGTATGAATGGCATATTTTCTTATCTTTTGAATCTTCAACCGCATTGCATCCATCTTGATCTTGTGATCATCGACGACATCCGCAAAATGCAACTCCAATATTATCTTCTCCTCCTCAATTTTTCTTATTTTTCCTTCAAGTAATTGTTTTCTTCTTCAACTTAATTTAACCTCTCGGCAATAGGGTCGGTTGGAATTTTCGGTTCAACAACCTCCTAGATAAATAAAATCTATGTCACGTTGGTCGTCATAATTGTCATAAACAATAAATGAACCAAATAGTTATGAAAAGATAATATATACCACATCTAAATCATAGACATGACGAGGGCCGACGGGGGCGGATACCAAAACCATCGCACTATATAATAACAAGGAATAATAAAAGTAAGAAAATTAGACAAGTATCTATCTGAAGTAAGATTTTTTTTCTTTCAGAAAGAAGATAAGACAAGAGGCTCACCACGGTGGTGCCGGCGACGAGATCGGCATGGGCGATCGACGGCGGTAAAGACGGGGACGGGACGTGATAGACCGCTAAACCTAAACAAATCTCGGGGAAAATGGAGCTCGGAGGTCGAGTTTCGAGAGGAGAAATATTAACTAGTGTGGCTCGGGCATTTCATCGAACACCTCATGTGCATAGGAGGTGAACTAGAGTACCCAAATGCCCTCCCCTCGTCGGGCTTGAAAAAACAGAGCACTGTGGAGTGCTCTGCCGCGGTGATGGGTGTATATAGGCAAATTATTTGTCTCAGTTCATGACATGAACCGGACTAAAGCCCCCCCTTCTACACCGGTTCAAGGCATGAACCGGTACCAATGGTTGTGGGCCAGGAGCGCGACCCATTGGTCCCGGTTCGTGCCTAAAACCGAGACAAATGGATCCAGACGAACCAGGACCAATGCCCACGAGGCCCCGGCCGGCTCCCTGGGCTCATGAACCGGGACTAATCCCCCCCCCATGGGTCCCGGTTCGTGAGGAACTGAGACTAATGGGCTGGCCAGACCCGAACAATAGCCCTGTTTTTTACTAGTGTCACTTCCTTGGACGCCCATTTGATGCGCGGCTCGCCGGTCTTGGCCGTCTTCTTCTTCTTCTTGCCTTTCCTCGTCGGCGCCGGCTCCTCCTCCTCTTCTTCGTCCTCCTCCGACTCTTCCTCACCGTAGCCGAGCTCGTCGTCCATGTCGCCGAGATCAATCGAGCCGTCTTGGGTAGTGAACCCGAGGGAAGCGGCGGTGGTAGCCGAGCCGGCTGTGATGATGTCGTCCATGTCGGCCTCCGTCGCGTCGGCGTCGCCAAGATGCGACGAGGAGGAGGCTTGCGAGTAGAGGCCGCAGAAGAGAGGCAGCGTCGGTGAGGCTGCATAGTCCGGCGGCAAGTACATGTACGGGGGGTACGGCACGCCGGCGAACGCGGGCGAGGGCGTACGCTTGACTGGGCGCCCATGGGGGAAGGTGATGTTGGGGTTGAAGCCACCGTGGGCGTTACCATCGGCATAGCCCGGCGACAACGTGCTTCATGGGTGTGGCGACGATGAGAACCCGGCCGGAGAGCCGACGCTTTGCTGGCTCCAGGCCGCGTACGAGTCGTGCCCCCGGGGTGGATTCATCATCACCGCGCACGCCGCCTCGGCTTGTTCGGTCGCCTGCTCCGTCGCCGCCGCGGCCGCCGCATGCGCCGCTCTCTCTCTGGCCTTCTTGGCCCTGTTGCGCGCGGTGACGGCCTCTCGGCGCTCCACATCCGCCTTCCAGTCGGCGTTGCTCATGCCCGGGGGCTTGGACGGCAGCGCCCTCGGCTTCCTTTGCTTCGGCTGGGCGACGACGACGGCTGTAGGATCCGTCGCGGCGCGAGGCATCACGCACTTCTTTGGCGGCATGGCAGGCGGAAGGGTAGGGAGGAGGCGGAGTTTGGCGGGAGGAATGGAGAAGAGAGGGAAGCCGTGGGGGGAAACGGTGGGAAAAGGGCCTCCTCTTGCCGACCGAGCGGCCCCACGCCGCTTTTCGCCTCTGCCGGCGCCTCCAGGCGACACCCGATCGCTTTGGTTCGGGGCGGGATCGCCGGCTCTGGATTTGGCCCAAACCGGCGCTAAACGAGGTCCTGGGGGCGCAACTGAGCCGATTTTCGGCCATCGGCTCTAAAAATTCGTCTGGGGGCCTGTTGGAGGCGTGGCTGGAGATGCTCTAAGGGTGTCGCTATACCTGAGGGCGCCGCCGATGGGATCGCTGCAAGGTGAGTCGAATCAATCTCGTACGCCATAGCTGACGCCCTATCTTTTTTTATATCCACTGACAATGATTCTTCACATATAAACCATGCGGCATCAATGGCTGACCTTCAGCTGAAGAAGCTATTGTTTGCTCCGGTGGATTTGATCTTTAGTCTTCCCTTTCTTTTCTATGATTGTGAGCAGTCAAATCCAATTTGCAGTTCCCTGCAGGATCAAGGCTACGGTGTGAATTATGACTATGTGTCGGATGAAGTCACGATCGTGGCAGGGATGTTGGTGGCATGAAGTTGTTTGGTAACAGGACAGGATGGTCTAAACTCGGCTACTAGAGATTTGACCTAAAGCACAAGAGGAGTTCCTATCATCAGCGTTAGCTGTAAAGTCGAATGCATATGTTGTTGAGCTCTCTTATCCAGAAGATAGTAGATGCTATATTGTACTCTTAGCAGGTAAGTTGTTTTTAACATTTTGTAAAGCAGCTTCTGACATTTCTAAAAAATAAGGTCATGTAGGCACATGGAGCGCTCCTTTTTTGTCATTTTCTACTTAAATTGTACAGTTTTATTGTTGTATCATAATTTTTTATGTCTCCGTAAAGCGCATGTTTTGTTTAAACTAATAGTAAACTGCATCTCAGTATCTCCAAAAGGAAATTTTTTGAGAAAATTGTTCTTTCCTGATGGTAATCATTTTCATACAAACTACTATGGTTTGCTTGTGTACATTCCAGAACCACTGTGGAATAATGAATGTTATTTTCCTACTATTTTGTTATGATTTTCAAGATTTAATTGTTGAATTCCTTTAGGTTAATAGTAAGCTAGAGATGAAACTTCTGGTGGAGATACAGTTTTGATATACAACTTTACTTGATTTTTAATCCATGTGGTAATGCCATTGGCATGCATGATATTTTAGGCATACCATGCATTGTTCTCTCACAACAATTGGTTAGAGGGTGGAGCTGTCCTTTGAAGAATTGTTTAAAGAACTAAAAAGTAGTAACACCATGTCTTGTTCAAGTGCTAAATCAGCATTGCAATGCGCTGATGTATGGCATCCGTCCATGTTGATTATTGGAACCTTTGATAATTAGGAGATGCATGCATCACCTATGATAATTAATATATGTCTGGTACAACATTTGTCCATGTGTTGTAATTAATTTGTACAACGGAAGTCACGTAAGTCAATGTGTGTAGCATAATAAAACGGAAGAAGCTTAACTAAGGGATCCATCAACAAGGGTCCCAAGGCGATGTCAGTCGAAGGGATTAAAAGTCCATCAACAAGGGCCCCAATGCAATCAAGGAAAAAAAATAGTCCCGTAGCAACGCACAGACATTCTACTAGTAAAATCAAAGAGTGATTTTGATCCCTTCCTATTTCATCCTGCGTTGACGCAGCGATTCCCAGGCCTCCGACGCTTCCTCTCATCGTGACTGTGCGTTGATGCTCCTTTTCCCTTTCCTTTGATCGTCAGCCACTCGCCGCCGATTTCAATTCCCTGGGCCCCCATCGTATCCCCGCTTTGCTTTCCTTCCATCACAGATTCGACGGTCCGAGGTATATCATATATTCATATAATCATATTGTGATACCCTGGGTTCATAGCCTGCATGGCGGCATTGTTCAACAATTAATGCAATTTGGTTTAGCATTATGTCTTCTATGGTTTGAATTGACAGCTATCGACTGACTGTAATTTGCGAGATTAAATGATGATTTTGTGTGTGATTAGCACAACCGTTTCAATCTGGTTATAAATCCATGGCCAAGGTTCTTATAAAAGACCCTCAAATCTATTAAGAGGCTCAACTAGATACAAGCAGCACCCCATAAAGAACAAAAATTACAACGAAGCCCCCTGAGGAGCCACACAAAGACTGAGGCGAAGGACGCGCCGCCGCCGCCACCATCGCCGCACCGCAAGTTCGCCGGCGAACCTCCATGGCAGACGGGAAGTCTCCGTGCTTAGGCCCAGAGGACCAGCACCCCCACGAAGAGGCCGTCTCCAGCAAAGCTTCCATCAGATCTGAATCGGGGTGGAAAGTGGCATCGAATAATCCAAAATATCCGATATTCGTATTCGAGAAAATGCCCATTCATATCCGAAACATCCGCATTCGAACCAAATTGGGAATGGAAATTATCCATATCCAAATTTATTTAACAAACAAAAAAATAAAATATGGTATGAGATTTTGACACAAATATGGATATGGAAGTGGATATATCCGTACCAGAATAAGAATATGTGAGATAAATTTGAACATTCTAGCCTAAATATCCCAATTATCCAACATAAAAGCCAAATAAGTGGTCAAATTTTACTCTTTGTATGATTAAACTTAGAAATTATTATGCATTACTATAGTATGTATTCATAAACTTATTTATCATTAAATTATGGTATGTGACAAGTTGATTATTTCATGTCACATAGCTATTCACTAATTTACTTGAGCAATATGTTGCTATTATTCGTATCCGTTCCGAATCAAGAAAACATCTGATATATATCCGTATTCGAATAACATCCGAGCCGCATCCGTATCCGATAACATCCGTATTCACATTCGTATTCATTTTGAAAATATGAAAATGGAAGTGGTAACAACACTATCCGATCCGCATCCGATCTGTTTCCACCCCTAGATTTGAACGCCACCACAGCCCTCACCTCGATGAGGTAGCCGGCCATGCTAAGCTCCTATACAGAACTCTACCCGGGATCCTCGGCATCGCAGAAGCAAGCAAACGACGAGGAAGGGACAGATCCAGGGGAGACAAAAAGCCCAAAATATGGAAGACCTATCCACCACAGCAACCATACCTAGGCACAGGACACCGCGAGCTCCTCAACGCCAGCAAGCCGCCGTCAAGAAGGGGCTGGAGCTCCGGCAACAATATTGGACGCACCGCCACCGCCGCCGCCACCAACCAAATGCCGGCGCCCCACACACGCTATCTACATCTATCTAGGAGTACACACCAAGTAGACAGATCCGAGGTTCCCCTCCTCTCCCATCGCTGAAGCGACGGCTGGAGAGGGGGAGAACCAGGGATCTGGCCGGCGGAAATCGACGAGAACACAACCTCCTCCCTTTTCGCCTTGAAGCACTGTAGCATAGCAGAATGACAAGGCCGGAGTCACGGAGCTCAAAGAATGACAATGTCACCCACATATAACTCGCTACTATTAAGAGGGAAAACATGGATTGATAAGAGAGGAATGGCAATGTCAGCTCATCCACCAGTCTTTCCTGCCCTGCCAGCATTTGCTAAATCTGTTTGTATGGTGTAGAACAAGGATATAAAATTTTGAGGTTAGAAACAACTTTTCTATTTGCGAGAAAGATGGTAGATCGGAAACTGAAATCCAGACAGTCAAAATACGGCAGAATGGTATAGGTAGGTCATGAAGAAATAAGTATTTTGTAATTATGTGTGTCGCTGGAATCTCCCACAATTTAGCGAGAATCAATGGAGATTCCAGCACCAGCTCCATGAAACAACAGGTTAGCACGGCCCCCTTGACATTCTCATACACAATAGAATTTTCTTTTCTAGATTTAAGATCCCTCAACTATCAACCCTGCAAAATCAGACATGCTATACAAAAACGGATTCCTAAGGACTAAAATCTTACAAAATTCCTAAGAAATTCGTCCAAATCAAGAGGCTCTTGTGCTTGTTGTCGCGTGCCAGCTATATTTTCTTACCAAGAGACCATCTCCTTAAGACAGGACAAATATTTGTTTTTCTATATTACAATTCATCAACCATCCTACCTACCATTGCTAAGACACTATTGTTTGTACCCTTGGACCACGCGATGCGGTCAGCAAGTTATATGCCGGATTGTGTGCTCCAAAGTTTAACCTGACAGATGGATGCACAGGCCTGATAGCCATCGTTCCATTTCTCCCTCCAGAAAGAAGAGAAGCACACGATGCATCCGCAACACATATATTTGAAACGGTATATGGTACAAAGGCCTGGGGAAAGGTTGCATGCAACTGGGAAATTTCATGATCTTGTTGTGCAGTTGCGCTATACACAATATATGCCACCGACATGAAAAATTATACAAGATCTTTGAATTCATGATTTCGTGTTCTGACACAAAATCACATCACATGCTATTTCAGTGCCACTCCCGATGCCCCAGCACCGGAGGAAAGATTCCTCAGAACCTTGACGACGAAGCTAATTTGTGGCCGGTAGTCCTTGTTGTTCTGTGTACAGAGCGTCGCGATTGCAGCTATCTGTTTGCCAGAGTGCGTCAATAATCACGAAAACAATTGTTCAATTTTTTATTTAGAACTAGCACAGTGGCCCACGCAATTGCGCCGGCAACATAGTAGTTAGATCTCTTAGTCATAGAAATAAATATATTTGAATATATTGACTTAATTTCTCTGAGCTATCTTGTAAAAGCAATTGAAAAATATACATAGAAACAAAAAAGATATACACAAGAGAGTTCAGATGGCAAACATAAATGTTTTAAACACATGTAATTTTTTCATGTACACTTTTTTGGATGATTAGGATTTAGGATAACTAATGAACTTTTGGTGGATATATTTATAAGTGAATTACAGATCAACCTATTAGCTTGGTGAAAATAAACAAAGATAAAAAATTACATTGCTTCAAACATATTGACAAAACATTTTGCTTCAGTGGCTGGTATTAACAAAAATATTCATGACAAACTTGCCCACGCCTAACCATGGCGAAATAATATTAAAGACATTTTTGCGTGGGTACTCAAGGTACGGAATGGCTGGCAGGGCCCCAACAGAAAAACAGAGCAGTACCACGTTGATCCTCCACTAAGAGCAAGGCTAATGCCACGTTATTTACAAGCCAACCTATTAGCCTACTGATATAATAGTTAGTTATGGTTATATATACGTCATTAACGCATGGCTCATCACAGTCTCTCACAAAGCTTGTTGGAGCTCGTGCTGCAGCTGGCTGTAAATTTATAGCCCGCTTTTCTTCTCTCTTCTTCTCTCTCCTCCAACTCAACACAAATCTGATGTAGTAACTCTTATAGCCCGCTTGCATCAGCCTATTAGGCTATTATACTTGCTCTGAGATGCAATACCAGGTTGTAGATGCAGGCCTTAAATGATTTATGCCATCCAGCCCTGCCAGATTTTGCAGTACTAGGTTGATGTGCACTTTATTGGCATGGAATACAGGCTGTGAATATGCTATTGGAAGTTTGGAACCCGTCACGAGGCGAGTAGGTGAACAGGATTCAGAGCTACTGAAGCTCGGATCTGAATCGCTTTATTGCAGCAATTAGCTTTATTATTAGCCATGCTCTTAGACGATACAGGCTGATAGCTTGGTTCCAGCCGACATAAGCATGAGGTGTTAGAAAAGCCACGCAAGCGTCCACGTATTCCCTGACAAGGGGGCACATCATTCAGTTTCCAGTTAAAAATCCTAGGCATCACGGACCGCTCCAAGCGACTCCAAAGGCCTCCACCACCACCCAAAGAGGCTCGCGACCCTTGCACACCATCGTCGCTACTAGACGGCGCACGACTGCAGCGAGGCATCTCTGTCAGCTACCTTTTTCTCTTCTCCTTATACCTGCATCTTCATGTCTGTGTGGCGTCTGCTGGCAGGCAGCGTGCAAATTGGCAGCTCATGAGCAGCTCAGGTGGGTTGCTTCCAGTGCGGTCATGCATGGCCATGCAGTTCTGCATTGTCGCTCCCGATGAGGCATCGTGGATCTCCGGCAAGGCTTCTGGTGGGGAGAGAGAAGGCCCCGCCCCAAGATCTAGCATGGACCCAGCAGCATCAGTGTACGAGCGATGTATTCTTAAAAGCGTTGTCCGCAAGTACCATGATCTCTGCCATGCCGTTGAACCGGTGGATATGGTAGTTGAAGGAGATGATGCTTGTTTCAAGGCCAGTGGTGTTTCCAAAGACAATGGCCTCAGCTGATTTCTTTGGCCTTGATGCATGGCATGTTTTAAAATAAAATCATGTTTGCTTACATCCTATGATGGAGAGACCGGGAGGATTGACTTTCCCCCTCTGTCCCAGCCGACGGTACCCCCGTCTCGTCCCCCCAGGCCATGGTGGGGGCCTCACCCTCACTCGACACGGGTTAGGCCCCTCCGATTTTCCTTGCCAACACTTGCATCCAACCATCTCGCCGTCTTTATTTCGGGGGAGCAGCTGCGTACGGCCATCATGTTTTTCGGTAGTGGCCAGTGCACAGGCGGTGACGTCGCTCAAACCATGTGGGTGGTGGGGCATCACTTGAGTAGCGTCTCACACATGGGCGTGTTGTGTGTAACATACTGGTTAATGGGATTGATAGATTACTCACATCAACAAGGTGCACTTTCTTTTCCGGAAGCTCATCCTCCAAAGAATCTCCAGGTTAAGCGTGCTTGGACTGGGCAATTTGAGGATGGGTTACCGGTCGGGAAGTTGTTACCGGATGTGCACGAGTGAGGACAAAGTGTGCATGAAAAACTAGTGTTGATCTGTGGGCCCAGACTAGATTCCAGGTGGTAGCCAGGCATAATGACCGGGAATCGGTGGCTATGGCCACGGTGTTACAAAATGGTATCAGAGCCGACCCTCGCAGTTACACGGGCGTGTGCAGGTCAGGGGCGCGGACATGTGGCGCATGACACGTGTGGCCCGTCGAGGTGCATGGCACGGCACATGTGCTGGCACTGGACGCATGACGACGTGTGCCAAGATGGAACGTTCCTGCTGGGACGACGAGGACATCAGATCCTTTAAGGAGGAGGGGGAGGGGGTATGTGACATCATGGTTAATAGGATTGATAACTACTCATATCGATAAGGTGCACTTTCTTTTCGGGAAGCTCATCTCCAAAGAACGAGTTAAAAGCAAAAAAACCACCATATTTGGGTTTAGGTTTGCGGAAAAATACCCGGTCCCTAAGTTTTTTGCAGAAGACACCGCACATTCAGTAAACTTTTATCAGAAAACATTGATCGGGGGATTTAGCCCATTTAAGCACTTTCCCGACAGGTGGGCCCTGAATGTAAGATGCTAACATGGCAAAAATTGATGAAAACCCCCCTAAATCTAAAACAAAAACTCAATCAACCCCCCACCCCTGGTTGTTCCCCTCGGCTATGGACAACTGCCTCGATCTCATCTGGATCAGGAGAGGTCAAGCTGCCCAACCCCCGCGATGCTCCAGGGACCTCGCTGTCGACGACCACCGTTTCCCCACCAATGCCCCGCCTTCCATCTCCTTCCTCCCTTTTCTTTCCATCTCCTCATGTCCTCTTTTTTCTCCTGACAGAGCTACCCTGCAGGCCAACTGTCGTTGCCGCCGCATCCAAGGAGCCCGCCCAACCGCCTCCACCAACCGGATCTGGGCGTCCTCAGCCGCCCCCACAGCTCATCGCCACCAGTTCGCCCGTGCACCGGGCACCACCGCCGCCCACTCTCCCTCCCCTCTCTCACTCCCTTCTCCCTTCTCTCTCCCGCAGCTCCCCCTCTCTCTGCCTCCAGGACACCCGAGGCTGCCAGCGATGCAAAGGCTTGGGACAGAGCCAACAACTGTCGACCATGAGCCATGGCCTTATCCTTTGAGTGTTTCATGTTTTTGTCCTTCATGTTTGTGTTATTTACAAAATGGCCCCACTGTTCAGCATTTTTGCCAAGTCAACACCTTATTATCCGACCCCACTGTCAAAAAGTGCTTAAATGGGCTAAATTCCCCGATCAGTGTTTTCTGAAAAAAAAAGATTATTGAATGCGCGGTGGCTTTTGTAAAAAAAAAATAGGGATCGGGTATTTTTCCGCAAATCTAACCCCAAATGAGGTGGTTTTTCTGCAATTAACTCCCAAAGAACCTCTAGGTTAAGCGTGCTTGGCCTGGGGTAATTTGAGGATGGGTGACTGGTTGAAAAGTTGTTTCCGAATGCGCACGAGTGAGAACATAGTGTGCAGAAAATACCAATGTTGGTCTGTGGGGCAATATAGATCCCAGGTGGTAGCCAGGCCAGGAATCGTGGCTATAGCGGGGGTGTTACATTGTCGCTAACCGTTTGCTCGTGGGCAATTGGCATCATGACGATGGCGCTTCAGTGCTGCGCGAGCACGCCGCAGTTGGCATGTTGGCGCGATTAGATCCGACGCCCGCTGGGCACTGTGTCCATTGCAGATGGTAGGAGCGATGGCTCACTCTCCATCATGTTTGCTCTTTATTTTGTGGTGTAGTGGTGATGCTTTGCACCGCTGCCCCGGGCATGCAGACGGTTTGCCAGCGAGTGAATCTGGATTGGCGATCACAGTGGTTGCTCATGGCATCAACTACTAATTCGATCTGATAGGAGTACCCTTGGTCAAGTCGGTGCTAACCAAGACTATGTTTCTGGTTAAGCATTCTTCAACCTGTATGCAAGTACATATTTTCGTGCTGACCAAGACTATGTTTGGAAGATAGTGTGTGATTGAAACGCCCCTGGTTAATTACAAAATTTATTAGAGGAGTAATTACCCAGGGGGGTTTGACATCTACTGAGGTAAAAAGGAAATACACCTAAAATTTTAAAATTTAAGTCCAGGAAAAAAAACGAATAAAAAGGAGGTAGTAGTATAAAGTAGGAGCAATTGCATAGATTACTGCTAGGTTCTCTGCAGAGCATGGCAGAACACGGGCTCAAGAATATACCTCGGCGACAGCCTTCGGAGGGTAATCTCCTCCAAGCCTCTGATCCACGTATTGCTGCACCTTGCATTCATTAAGCATTCTTTCAAACTGCATACCAATGTCGTTAGAGTTTTGCTATTGCCTCTTCTGGAGAAATTATATCCGTGAATGCATGCATACCTACCCATTCCACAAGGTATTGGTCACGGGGTAGTAGTGTACGATCAACTGCCTTTCGACCAGTTAAAAGTTCCAGCAGCACGACCCCGAAGCGGTAGACATCATCACTCTTTGTATAATATTGTCTCTGCGTTACATACCTGACAGAACCAAAGACTAGATAAGTAGGAGAGGTTCCAGACCTGGTGGAAGAATCTGACAGCAGTGAAACTTTTTGTTGCATACCCATAAGCATCATAACCGGAACTGCAAGGATAATAAACACCATCCACAAGAATAGTATTATCTATGTAGTCAGGTGCCTGTCTGGAAACAACAGGAGAACCAATTTTTGCAACGTCGCTGTCAAAGAGAAATATGTTGCTGGACTTGATGCAGTGTATAACGCAAGGCTGTGCTTTCTCATGGAGGAACTCAAGCCCAGTTGCAGCATCCAGGGCAATCTTCACGCGTTGCGCCCATGATAGAACCAGTCCTGGTTCGGCTCCCCTAACATTCCTTTTACCTGCGATCATAAACCACAAGAATATCAGCTTTTTTGCAGGAGAAACTATTTTTTAATCAGTATTCATAGCAGTTGATCAATTTGATGATACTTGTTACACTTGATGACATTTTTGGGGGGCTCATAGAATTCCCAGATTGATATGGTACAAACATGAACCTTAACACAACAAAGTGGCCCTCTACCCTGAGGTCTTGCTTGGATTGAGTGTGGTATTTATGTGATCCCCGGTACTTTAGTTCAAAGTTGAGCTAAATACTAGAGAGTACACAAAAATCTGGAAGTAACAACTCACCATAAAGAATATCGTGCAAGGATCCCCTGGATGCATACTCGTACGCAAGAAAACGGTTGTCTCCTTCAACACAGTATCCGAGAAGCTGGATAATATTCTCATGTTTGAATCTTGAGACCACTGGAACCTGCAGCAGAAGGGTGGTAGTTAGAAGGTAAGCCTTGTTGTACTGATAAATGAAGAACATTAACTGGGATGGCGAAAAAGGCAAGGCATGCGGCCATGACCTCAAAAATAATTTCTTTAATAGGCCTAAGCTTCTTGATCGCGGATTTATGTCCATCTTTCAGCACTCCGAAAAAAACTTCACCGTCGAAGCCCTCTCCTATTAGAGCATCATTGCTAAATTTTTTGGTTATTTCCTTCAGTTCATCTATGGAAATAGGTGTAGGGGAAAGCACAGTTGGTGGAATTTTGCCAGTGTTGTTGATAGTAGCAGTGGTAATAGGTGTAGGGGAAAGCATATCCTCTGCCTTTCCACTTTTAGCAAGTCCAGAGCTGCTACCTGCATTAGGGGAAAATTGAAATAAAAAACTAATATGAGAAGCTGTTGTAGAAACATTCGATTATTTAGTTTTACTATTTAGCACACGAATATTTATCGACAAGTTCCTGATGTGACTAATTCAAAAGAAATTGGGCTCTACGTGGTTTAGCATGTGGACTGAACCTCCGATAAGACACCTTTTAGCACAAGAGGAATGAGAATCACAAAACATGCTTATGGCATACACAGAATTTCCCAATGTTTATATCTTAATTTGTTGAAATAAAAATGGTGCATTTTTTATATCTTGTGTGGTTCACTTTCATTGAGTTAATCATTATAATTGAATTTAAGTTTGATATATGTCAGAACAACTAGTTAGGTGGACCTAACATTAACTGAAGGAGAGAGGAACTATTAAAATTGCCATGCCAATCAGAAAAGAATTATACAGATTCCTTATTACCTGTAGGATTCCTGCCCTTACGCTGGTGATAAGCTTTCTTAATTGTCCTAAGTCTGTCTGCTACTTCAACCATTTCTGGACGCATTTTGTCCTCCATTTGCAAGCATTCAGCTGCTAGTTTTGCGACATCTTCAAGAAATTTCATATTCTTTTTATCATCCGCTATTTCCTGATCAAACATTTGCCTCACCTTTTTCCCTTTTCTCAGGGCTTCGGCAAAACTTTGAGCAAGGATGATTTTACCATCCACAGCTTTCTTTCGGGTGATGATTTCAAGCAGAACAACTCCAAAACTGTATACATCACTCTTGGGAGTTAGAATCCCACTCTGACAGAACAAAGGGTCTATGTAACCTATGCAACCAATGACATATCTGGTATGCTGAGTCTCGTCAGCAGCAAGCAATCTTGCTATCCCAAAATCTGATATCTTTGGCCGAAGATTTTCATCTAGCAGTATATTAGCGGGTTTGATGTCTCCATGAAGAACAGGACTATACATTGAGTGCATGCATGATAATACTTCAGCTGACTCAATGGCGATGTCCAAACGTTTGTCCAAAGGGAAGGGGGCAGTACCATTAGCATTGCTGCTGCTGCGGTGAAGGATGTTGTAGAGGTTGCCATTGCATACAAACTCCATAACAATCGTAAGAGCATTTACCTCCGTGCAGCAACCAAATAGTCTGACAGCATTCTTGTGATTTATCTGGGAATGCACTATAACCTCTTTGGCAAACTCTTCTTTCTTGGTTCCATTTTTGTATCTCTTTACTTCGACTGGATGAAGATCATCTAACTTTCCTTTGTATACCGTACCAAATCCCCCTTCTCCCAACACGGTGCTATACCCACTGGTGATGTCTTCTATCTCTTCTTGAGTGAAAGATCTTAGATTATAGTTGTTATCCACTCTTTCAAGCACCACATGTCCATTAGCATGAAGAAAATCCCTAACATTGCCCCCTTGGTAATCCATTTGCAAACCAAGATCAAATCCGTAAAACGAGGAGAGGTGTGGCTTGCCTGCGTATGTCAGAATGTCAACTAATATCAGCGTGCTTACTTGAAATTAATTGCTAGTACTATGTTTTATGAGGGGGAATTTTATCTCTCCAACTAAAGACATATTGCAAGATTTGGTTTAACCTTGAGTGCAAGTAGCTAGGTTCATTTTACAAACAAAAAAGACTGTAAAATATACTCCATATATAGTCCATACAGAAAATGTTGATATCAATGAGACTCTATATATGCTTTTGCATGCATATCCTTACAAGAAGGACATAGTAGGAGTGCTCAACTTGATGCAAAAGCACACAATGTTAGAATTACCAGTTTGGAATAGCATTCTTATGTTATGGCAGAGAAGCAATTTTTCCCCTCTTTCTGAGATGGGGAAGGGAAAATTGGAAAGGCCAAGGCGACGCGAATTGGGAGGCAGGCAATCAGGGATTGTCTCACACATCTGCACTATTAACACCTATTCTGGTGTCATACCCTTGATTTCAACCCGCATGATCCGGGGGGCTACGGTGGTGTTGGAAAAACAGCGATGGACAACAAAAATACTCCATAATGCCATGAACTGAATATGTGTGATGATGAGTCAATCAGTGGTTACCTTGTAATTCCTCTGCAGTTGGTGCGCGTGATCTTCTCACAGCCTGCGATTGAGCTAGCTTTGCTTACCGGACCTGAGATGTTCTTCCTCTATTTGCACAAGAGGGTGTGATATAGTCAGCAGCTGACGGGAAGCAGCGCCTCAGCAGAGTTTTTTTAATTCGCCGGAGTTTGTTTATCCTCGTGCCCCGGCCCCCTTCCCCCCGCAAGGAGATCTGCTGGAGAGCATCCAAGGAAAAAAGCATCGTCTTACCTGGACAGAATACATAGCAGGTTTCTAGTACAGTAGTTGGCAATCACGTGGAAAATGGCATGGAATGAGAAATCATTTAACCAATCCAAAAACATCCCCCCACCGCAAGGCGGCAAAGAGGGGAAGGGGTGCCCGGCGGCGGCGCACCGGGCGCCGCGCTGGCTGCCACCGGCGCACTTAGGGCTTGCGCATGCGGCGGATGCCGTACGCCGGGTTTGAATCGCCGGGGGTGAGCGTACGCCGACCAGGCCGGGGCATGGCGGCGCGCTTCGGCCGTCGGCGTGGCCGCGTGGGAGATGCGAACGCGATTGGGCTTTGAGCGCCGCTATACACACGACGTCCATGCACGATTTACGGACGATAGTAATAATCAAGCCGTTGGTGTCATCAAGCTCTTTGCAGGGACACCGTTCGATTGCACATCGTGCAGGCATCGTCCATTTACCAGTCGTCCGCGAAGTAGTTTCGTTGGGCTTTTTGACCGCTCGAGACAACGACTGTCGGGTGGACTCGACAGTAAGCCGGTGGGCCAAGGGAATGCCAAAGGAGGCAGCACTTTGGTGCCGCCCCACGCATCAGGGACGAGACTTACCTGCTTCCTTCCCATGCTCCATCCGTGCTCCCGCATACGTGGTTTGATTTGATTAGAAGAAAATAAGGCCCGGGCCCACCCCCTGAAAATCAAAGGGGGAGATGATTATATTAGAAAAGAAAAAAAAACAATCATAGGATGAAGTGGGAGCACGGATGGGAGCATGAAGAAGGAGCAGGCAAGCCGGATCCACGCATCAGGGTGTCACGCGTTTGAGTCCCAGAGGTCATGCGCAAGGCCTACTCCTTCCTGCATAGTCATTGAGGCAGCCATCATCTCTTTCTTCGCA
>NC_057801.1:51012931-51046806 GCF_018294505.1 Triticum aestivum | reverse complement strand
TCGCAGTGTCCGAGCCGAACCTGCGAGGCAGCACCACGATACTGCCCGTTGATCTTGCTACGCACGAGTACAACGAGAGGTAGGCAGTGAAAAAAACATGTCCCTACAGTAAAATATCGCCTGCCTAAAAAATCCACTATTAGAGTCATACATCACCCTGCAAGAAAAAAAAGAGAGTCATATATCACGCTATAATGTGAGCATGCTATTAGCAACGCTATAGTGTGCCTTTTTTTAGTGAAGGTACCTAGACTATTTGCACATGAATTTTCTTTTAAAACTTGGTCAAATATAGACATGTTTAACTTTTAGAAAACAAAATATGCACTACAATTTAAAACGGAAGGAGTAGTTTTCTAGTTGGATCATTCTCCGCTGTAACCTTAAAGGAGAGCTGAGTACTCGGCACCACAGCCCTCCCTCTGTGCACATGCCTTTCGAACGAGA
The DNA here is from genome assembly GCF_018294505.1 of Triticum aestivum. NCBI lineage: Eukaryota > Viridiplantae > Streptophyta > Magnoliopsida > Poales > Poaceae > Triticum > Triticum aestivum. Next base: position 51,046,359 of record NC_057801.1, on the reverse strand, counting down.
AAATTACACATGTAGTCCTTGAACTTTTTTTAACACAGTACAGACGCAAGCGTTCATACATACGCGTATACACTCACCCCTATAAACACACACACGCACATCCTATCCCTATTAGCACCCTCGAGAAACTGAGTCGGCATATTATCTTGAGATTTACGAAATCACCATAGGCGCCTCGTCGTCGACGGGAACATCTCCTCCCGCTGAAAGTCCGTTGCCGGAAATCCTGAAATAAATCCGGGAATAATGCGAGCACCAGGACTTGAACCCTGGTGGGCTGGGATACCACTATCCCTCTAACCATCCAACCACATGTTGGTTCATCGTATTCCTCGAACTCGATGGTGTGTAAGAGAAAGGTCCCGCAACTTGAGAATCGTTCCAATACGGTACTTACACATATCAATATGTTACATATATGGTCCTGGATATGGTCTTGCTAACGTCTGAACGCTGCCGTGCCACCGCGTGGCATTGCTGTTTTGCGAAATGGTCCCTGGTTAGTTTGGGAATCGACCCGCGCTCCACACCTCCTCGTCGTCAACGTTAAAAGGGGGAAATCCCGCCGTCTCCCTTCTCTGCTCCCCCAGCTTTCCCAAATCCCTAACCCTAGCGACGATGGAGATCACTCTGACACTCGCGGAGACGCGGGCTCAGGTGGCGGAGGGCGATGCTGAGAAGCTCGCCAAGATCAGCGAGATTTTTAGCTGGTTTCCTAACCTGGCGATGCTCTACGAGGAAATGGTGGGGATTGCGCTTCCTGCCACGAAGAATGAGAGGGTGCGGATGATCTGTAACACCCCGGTAGTTAGGCTACAGTAAGCACACACTAATGGTGCCATGTCATCGCGATTAACTTTTTAAAACTTCACTTCAATCCAAACAGATTTCAAATTCAAATTTAAAAAATAAAGTCAAATTATTATTTCTTCAAACGGTAATACAAATTGTTCGGTGGGTTGCAAAATTTCACTAACTAATTGTCAGGAAGGAACCAATATTATTTGAAATATTAATTTTCTCCTAACCCATTTAAAACAATGCCTAGAACAACCCCATTAATCTAGTTTCATCTATATAAATTTAAATGTAATTAGCTTGCCTCAAAACCTTTTTCTGCCAGTGCTAAAAATTGCAAAGTATTTATGTGGCACAACTCCTTATTTTACAAAAGAATTCTTTTGGCTAAATATTTTGTAAAACAAAAAAAAGAATTAAGTAAATAAAAAGAAAGAATAGAAGTAAGAAGGAGAGAGGGAGCCCAGCAACCAGACCAGTTGGGCCAAGGCCCACCTAATCCCTCTAACCCTACCTAGCCCGCACCCAACCATCTGCCCCATCTCTCCCTCGTTTCCTGATTCTTGAAAAAAATCTCTCCCTCGTTTCCTCATCCGACGGCACACACGACAAACACACACGCAGACGTGCAGAGGAGGAACGCCCCTATTCGATCTCGTCCTCCTGGCGCGCCCATGCCCGAGAACCGCCACCGCTCCGCTGGGCCCGCCGCCCCTCCTGACCGGCGCTAGCAACACAGACTGAAGGGCAACCTTTGACTAATTAAACTAAGCCAATTAGTCTAAATAACCTGTGACACTGACTGGTGGGACCCCCTTCTAGTCAATTAACTTAACTAAAGTTTTAATTAAATATGTACCTATGATAGGTGGGCCTATCTGCTAACTAAAGCTATTTAAATGAGTAATTAACCCTGTTTAAAAATGTGTGACTGACAGGTGTTCCCCACCTGCTAGTTTGACAAGTCAAACGTTGACCTAGTCAATGCTGACTGCATTGTTGACTAGGCAGCCTTGGCTCACTGTCAGCCTCAGTGGCTACCCCACTGATATGTGACAAAAGTATTTACTGTGCATATTTCATTTTAAATATATTCCAAAAATTCAAATAAAATTTGAAAATTAATAGAAAAACAAACCGTTACTCGGAGCGAAATAATTTATATATGAAAAACATTCAAAAAATGAGACGAATTTGTTGGTGCCCTACATGTAGCTGTCACATGCCTCTAACACTGCAAACACGGAAGTGTCCCCTCTCTTTCATCTGTCTGGAAATTGCCTAACGTTGGGGAAACACCTTCGGATGTTTTCCCTCTTCGTCTGCGACGTGTAGTACCACGTTAGAACACCACTAGCCTTGCATATTGTCGTGTCATGCATAGTGTTGCACTTGATTGCTTTATATTCATTGTTTCTTCCCCCTCTTCTCTCTGGTAGACACCAAGACCGACGCTGCTGCCGGGTACGACTACACCTCTGACTTCCAGCCACTTGCCGCAGAGCTTCCAGGCAAGCAAACCCCCCTTGATCATTCCTATATCGCCCAGTTTCTTCTCTCTCATGCTTGCATTACATTTTGCTACTGTTGTTCGCTTGTACCTATTCTGATGCATAGCCTAATTTTGTAACCTGCAATTGTTACCTTACCTGCTTATCCTAAACTGCTTAATACAGGTTGGTTAGTGATCCACTAGTGACCCCTCACCTTGTCCCAATTGCCCCCGCTTGATAACCAATGACTCCATCAACGTGATCGGCGTCCAGAGCCCGACACATCACATCACCCCCCTTAGCTGGACTAATATGCAGAGCTACTATCTAGTGTCGAGGGTGATACCTCGTATAGCACTTCAGATGTTGACTCTATAGTGTAGCTAATCGGTCGTGGTCTTCGAGGGTGATACCTCCTTCACCATGTCTTGATTAGAGGGTGGAGTTGTCCTTCGAAGAATTGTTTAAAGAACTAAAAAGTAGTAACAACATGTCTTGTTCAAGTGCTAAATCAGCATTGCAATGCGCTGATGTATGGCATCCGTCCATGCTGATTATTGGAACCTTTGATAATTAGGAGATGCATGCATCACCTATGATAATTAATATATGTCTGGTACAACATTTGTCCATGTGTTGTAATTAATTTTTACAAAGTCACGTAAGTCAATGTGTGTAGCACAATAAAACGGAAGAAGCTTAACTAAGGGGTCCATCAACAAGGGTCCCAAGGCGATGTCAGTCGAAGGGGTTAAAAATCCATCAAAAAGGGCCCCAATGCAATCAGAGAAAAGAATAGTCCCATAGCAACGCACAAGCATTCTACTAGTAAAAAGAAAAGAGTGATTTTGATTCCTTCCTATTCCATCTTGCGTTGACGCAGCGACTCCCATGCTGCCGACGCTTCCTCTCATCGTGACTGCGTGTCGATGTTCCTTTTCCCTTTCTTTTGGATTCTAATTTCCGTCCTACTTCTGATCGTCAGCCGCTCGCCGCCGATTTCAATTCTCTGGGCCCCCGTCGTATACCTGCTTTGCTTTCCGTCCATCACCGATTCTATTCGACCGTCCGAGGTATATCATATATTCATATAATCATATTGTGATACCCTGGGTTCATAGCCTGCATGGCGGCACTGTTCAACAATTAATGCAATTTGTATTGTGTCTTATCTTGTCCTCCGGAAAACAATATGCATCTGGTAGCGACAAAAGGAATAGGAAGAAAATACAAGGTACAACAAATATTTTGAGAAGTACAAAGATGAGGAGTTTTCTGCTAGTTTGATAATTGCCAATGGTATTTACAACTCAAATGAGTATAGAGCCATTGTTTTTAGTAAAACGTCGTGCTACGAGGATGAAACAATTTGATGAAAGTGATTGCCAACAAGAAATTCTAGACGATGAGAAGACCTTCCAAGTTAAATAGTTTTTTCTTGGGTTGAAATGGCGATTCACTTCTTTCAAAGATACATAAAATGACGCTATCTAGAGATATATTCGGATTTTTATTGAGCTTAGGCAATCGGAAGTCACTGAATGATAATAAACTTTAAGAGCGTAGCACAAAATTTGCAGAAACTTTCTCTCTCGATGGTTCATGTGATGTTCAGGTATATGATCTTATTTCTGAATTGAAGATTATGAGATACACGGTAATCTTTGCTATGGAGATTTTCGAGCATGTCGACAAAAGTTGATTATTTTCCTAATATCTCCATTGCTTATCATATCTCATTTACTGTGCTTGTGACTATCATAGTGGCCAAGAGAAGTGTTTCAGTGTTGAAATTATTGAACTATCTGAGGTCAACAATGACACGAGAGAGGTTAAATGGTTTGATAACATTATTGCATCGAGAGGAAATTATTGGATGAGATTAACATCAACCATATCATAAGTGACTTTGCGTGGAGGAATGTTAGATGAAATTTTCAAGGTAATAATTATAAAATTATTTGATATGCATTTTGGTTTTGGGTGCTGCATTGTTATAGATGATATTTCGTATGTGTGTATATTGATTGTTACTGTTATGATGTCTCTCTTAGGCGTCCGAGTTTAATTCTCGCCTCGGGCCCCCAAAATCTTAGGACCGGCCGTGCATGTGAAGTTGTAAACTGATGCTCGTTGCTGGCGGCGGTGTGTGTTGGAAGAAATAGATCATGGGTGGCAACTGGCGTGGGTGTATCGATTGTGAGCTGTGCAGGTGGGCCAGTGGTTTGTAGTAAGATTGGTGGTAGTAAAAAAAAAGGATTTGTCGGAGGGTAGGCATTTTTTTTATGCGAGCGGGTTGGAGGGTAGACTTAAGTCTGTTGAACCTGTTAATATCTGAGACCTGTTAAGAAGCCCTTTGTCACCGGCCATGTTTGGGTGACGAGAATAAACCTGTCGTGGTGTTTTTCAACTCTCATTTCAATACCAAACTAAACATGACATTTCAACACATTTTCCTGCTAAATCTTTCAAAAAGAAGCTATTTTTTAGAATAATACATATTTTTTATTAAATTTCAGAAATATTACGCCGCAATTATATTTTTCAAAAATAATACTCAGTCGGCCTACTGTTGGCCGATTGGATCCAGTCAGCTTGTTGCTGGCCGATTGGACGGGCCGACTGGATCAAGCCGGCCCACTGCTGGCCGATTGGCGCCCAGTTTGCTTCCTCTAGGCCGACCGGTGCATGCACTCATTTATCTTTGGAATGAGTATTTGAAAAATGTTGAAGAAGTATTTAAAAAAATGTTGATCATGCATATAAAAATGTTAGTCAAGCATTTGAAAAAAATGTTGAACAAGTATTTGAAAAATGTTGAAAAAATATTTAAAAACTGTTGAATAGGTATTTGAAAAATGTTAAAGAAGTATTTAAAAAAATTGATCATGTATATAAAAATGTTAAACAAGTATTTAGAAAAATGTTGATCATGTATATAAAAATGTTAAAGAAGTATTTTAAAAAATGTTGATCATGTATATAAAAATGTTGAACAAGTATTTGAGAAAATGTTAAACAAGTATTTTAAAAAATTGAAAAGTATTTGAAAAATGTTTAACATGTGTATAATATACATGACCAATATTTTTATATTGATCAACATTTTTATATACATGATCAACATTTTTACAAATACTTTTTCAACATTTTTATATACATGATCAATATTTTTTTCAAATACTTGTTTAGCCTTTTTTTCAAATAATTGTTTAAATTTTTTGCAATGCTAGATTAAAATTTTTTTATACATAATCAACATTTTTACAAATACTTTTTCAACATTTTTATATACGTGATCAATATTTTTTCAAATACTTGTTTCGCCTTTTTTCAAATAATAGTTTAATATTTTTTGCAAATGTTAGATTAACATTTTTTTATACATGATCATCATTTTTTAAAATACTTCTTCAACATTTTTCAAATACCTATTCAACAGTTTCAAATATTGTTTCAATATTTTTCAAATACTTGTGAAATATTGTTTTTTCAAATGCTTGATTAACATTTTTATATGCATGATCAACATTTTTTTAAATACTTCTTCAACATTTTTCAAATATTCATTTCAAAGATAAATGGGTGCATGCATCTGTCGGCCTAGAGGAAGCAGACTGGGCGCCAATCGGTCAGCAGTGGGCCGACTGGGGCCTATCGGCCAGCAGCAGGCCGACTGGATCCAATCGGCCTATAGTGGGCCGACTGGGGTCCAATCGGCCAGCAGCAGGCCGACTGGATCCAATCGGCCAGCAGTTGGCTGACTGGGTATTATTTTTGAAAAATATAATTACGGTGTAATATTTCTGAAATTTAATAAAAAATATGTATTATTTTAAAAAAAATAGCCAAAAAGAATAGAGTCAACAAACATCATTTAAATAAACAAATGATGCCCCTCCGATTCATATTAATTGTCACTGGTACCATTTTCTCTCCTAATGCTCTGTAATACCGATTCTTGTTTCCAGCAATCTGTTCTGTCTCCTGATTCTGAACACGCACATTCATGTCGATCACTCATCTCCTTCATTGGCGCTCTTCTTGTAGGTGTACCAGTTGGCGATGGGCAGATAGATAGCAAAGTTAACGACGCTGAGCACGGTCATCAGCCAGAAGAAGTAGTCGAGGTGGCCGACGTTGAGGTTCTTGGCCGGGATCCACCCTTCCTTGCCGCCCCTCGTCGTCACCTTGGCCACCACCGTCACCAGCAGCGTGCTCACGTAGTTCCCGAGCGCCACCGTTGTCAGCGACAGCGCCGTGCACATGCTCTTCATGGCGTCGGGGGCCTGGTCGTAGAAGAACTCGAGCTGCCCCACGAAAACGAACACCTCGGCAGCGCCGACGATGAAGTACTGCGGCACCTGCCAGAAGATGGAGATGGGCACTACGTCGTGCTCCCCGTACAGCCCGTGCCGAGCGATGACGCGGAGGCGGACGAGCTCGAGTACAGCGGCGGCGACCATGGAGAACATGGAGACGACGAGGCCGATGCCCATTCGCTGGAGCTGGGTGAAGCCGCGCGGGTGACCGGTGACGGAGCGGACGGCCGGGACGAGGAGGCGGTCGTAGACGGGCACCCAGGCGATGACGCTGAGGGTGTCGAAGATGGTGAGCGAGGCGGAGGGGATGGAGAAGTGCGGCCCCATGGAGGCTTCCAGGGTGTTGCCCTGCAGCACGAACATGGTGGTCGACTGCCCGTACACCGTCGCGAACACGATGCCGCTCGCCCAGACGGGCAGCAGCCGGATCACGCTCTTGAGTTCCTCCACCTGAGTCACCGTGCACAGCCGCCACGCGGATGACTCGCTCGCTGCCCTGTCGGCCGGCGTCTCCACCGCCGCCTTGTCGAGGAACCTGAACTGCTCGGTGTGCTCCATCTTGCCGGACTCCCTGTCCGGCCTCTCGTACAGCGCCGACGCGTCGACGGGGACGGCGACGCTCCACTTGCGCGTGGCCGCGACGAGCACCTGCGCGATGCGGGTGAGCGGGCTGCCGCGGGCGCGTTGGTGGCGGTAGAGTGGCGTGCCAACGAAGAAGCTGCCGACGGCGATGACCATGACGACCGCGGGTATGCCGAAGCCCCAGCCTCAGCCGAAGCGCTCCTGCACGTACACGAGCACGGACGAGGCCACCAGCGCGCCGATGTTGATGGAGAAGTAGAACCAATTGAAGAAGGAGCTCTTGCTCCGCCGCTCGCCGTCGTCGTGCTCGTCGAACTGGTCCGCCCCGAATGAGGACACGCAGGGCTTGATCCCGCCCGTGCCCAGCGCGACCAGGTACAGACCCACGAAGACCGCCGCCGTCTGCCCCGCCATCGGGTCGCGCACTCCCTTCGCCGCGCACGTCGGCACCAGCCCTTTCACGGACGCCGCCATCGTCAGAAGCCCCAGCCCCTAAAATCATCCGTGGTCACAAAGAAAGAAATCAAAGAAGAAGAGAACACGACGGCCGATCGATGGTCTTACGATGATGTAGATGGTGACGAAGGAGGCGATGGTCCGGAAGCGGCCGAGGTAGGCGTCGGCGAGGAAGGCGCCGATGAGGGTGGTGGCGTAGCAGGTGCCGCCCCAGTTGGTGACGCTGTTGGCGGCGGCGGTGTAGGTCATGCCCATTTTGTCCGTCATGAAGTTGACGAGGTTGGTGCTCATGCCGTAGTAGGCCAGCCGCTCGCAGCACTCGTTCGCTGCATGCAACCGATCAAACACCTTGACGCCACGAACACCAGCAAGAACAACACGAGCATTTCAGAAATGGAGGTTCAAGTCACATGGCACACGAGCATTTCAGACAACTCCACTATACTTGCGCCTTCCTATTATTGGCATGCCCTAGCTGTTGGCAGTGGCACTCGGTTTTCTCAACGAGGTAATGGTAATGCCTATCTCATAAGGTGAAATATGCCCTTTCATGACCACGTCGTTTAGTCGTACTCATCAGAGTGAGCCGGCACATGAGAACCTTCCCATGCTCAGATTAGCAGGTGAAATGCGGTGGATGCTATTTTCAGGGAGAGCAATGCTAGACTCACGGGGAGGTTTTTTTATAGACTTCATGGAGTAGCAAACGTGAAGGATTAGGATTGGATTTAGGGGCGGGAAGGGGCCCACCGCCTGAAAGTAGGGGGTCCTGTTTTAGCCCCGTAAAGGCCCATGAATGTAGCATTTTCGTTTCACGGACATATGGTGGTTGTTTCACCAACTAAGATTGTGTTTGGCGGCAAAGTATTGCAAAAACTACACTATTGAAAAATTATAGTATTTTAGCCTAAAGGTACTAGATACCACAGTTTTGTCATATCAAAGTATTTTATAGTATTGAGGATACTGTGACCACGGCATGTGACCAACTAAACACCTTAATTTTCTAAGAGAGCGGATTTGGGGCGGGACACGCAAGTCCCCGCGTGCTTTTATTTCTGGCTTCTAATTTTTAAAATATTTGTATCTTTTAGATGAACAATCCAAATTAAGATATGTTTTCATATACGTGTTTCTTGTGACGAGGGCTTTCAAATAAGCTTTATTTTAAATATGTTTTGACAAATCTTTAAAATAGATGTTAAGTTTTAGCTCTTGAAACGTAGTACGAGCGACCGATAAAATCATGATTTTTGTGTCTACAAACGACAAAAAATGTTTTCAAAATTTATCTACGAAACTTGGTAAGAGCGAGCGAGAAAATCGTGAGTTTTAGATAAAAAGTCATAGGTTTCAGTGACTGAAACTTAAAATTTAATGTGCCCTCGTGCGGAATTCAACTACTTCGCGAATTGTGAGGCAATCGAGGTGCCGCCCAAGGCCTGGGCAGGTGCGTTCCCCTGTGAATTTCCACATTTTCGAGTCCAAAATGTTGTTGCTTCTCAGTTTAAAAGAATGTTTGTTGTTCCTAAGAAAAGGAGCGCCTATTCAACAGCCGGAAATAAAAAAGAAACGTTTTTAGTTGATGTTGTGTGGGCCGTTGGATATGCATCCAATAGCTGCCTAACTTCTTCAATCTCCCAAGTCTCAACCCCCATGTTCATGTTCATCTTCTTCACCAGTCCCGCTTCCCCCTATTCTATAGGGTCAGCGACGATCCCGCACACCTGACCCGAGTAGTCTCGCATTTAAGGTGGTGCTCTTCTCCCTAAAGAAATTGACTAACTCTTCGACAATTTTCAGTTGTCCAATGATTAAAAAAGAGAAATGTCTAAAATAAACCTTTTATTAATACTCTTAATGTCCAAGTCAAACACCAACCTCTAAATCTCAGAATTAACATCCTATTCTCTCTAATCCTTATCTATCCCGGTCCTTTTTCGCTAGACACTCATTTGTGGATGGAAGATGTCTCACGTTGCAACGAGGAATGGCAAATCACTCTAGCTAGTCCGACTACGGGCTCTATCGTGTCGGCCCATAAACCCCACCACCAAACAAGGGTTTAGTGGAAAAAGTGTCGGTATAGACCCGGATTAGGAAAGGGACGGGGTGCTAGTTTCATGGATTTTGAGTTCAGGGTTCGATTTGGACTTGGAGTTGAGGGTACAAGTTTGGTACGACCACATGATACACACATTTTCTGAGCTGACGCTGCGGTGTACGTCAATGCAAGGTGTAAGTGTGCATACGTCTGCTGCCATGCTATAGCAGAGGGCGCTGATAAGTGCGACACGTCAGGTACGAGCACATGACAACATCGAACGCTTTTGATGACAAGTTTAGTTACATGAGGAAGACAACTTTAATTGACAAGCATGACAACTTTCGTGCTTCAGTTTATTTTTGATAGAAACTTGCCTTGTGTCATTGGAGTTTGCCATCCTCGTGTGTCTGGAATTGCCGTCAAAAAATATAAGGCTGGAGTGCCACGTTTCTGACGTGTGATGTTAAGGGACGTGCCACTGCCAGCTGGTTTGCTGGCCGAGTGACGTACTACGTGTGTGCATGCACGCATATGGACAGAGATGATAAAGTACGCCCCGGCGTGCATGATTAACTCGTAGGGCGTAGGCCCGCTATCACTAGTAACCGTCCCGTCCGGCTCCGGCGGTAATGAATTTGGGGGCATCACACTCACCGGTCCGGTCGATGAACAAACCTACAAATACGTACTGCAATGTGCAATAGCTAGCTAGGATCATCATCGTCCAGAACCAAGAACAAGCTAGGCGCAACATTCATTCAGTTGACTTGTTGTATGCGTGTTTCGTCAGAGTACCAAACAAATCGAGACGAACACACGAATTCAGGTCGTCCATTCAGATTCAGAGATGCATAGATTGATTCATCGTGGAGGGCCGGCCGGGAGCGAAGACGTACCTTGGCTAGATCGGTGTCGACGAGCGTTGTCGGCGGCGGCGCCGCCCGGCCAGGGAATCCGACGCAAGGGGTGGTCTCTGCCTCTGCTCCGAGCTCCGTAGGTCCGTCGGTCGCCCGGTGTATCTGGCTGCCAGTTTTTGTTTTTTGTTTTGGTTTGGTTTGACCCGCCCTGTATTTATGGTTCTGGCTGCAACTCGTGCATGGAGATATTAACACATGAAATCTGCAATCTGAATACACTGTTTAACTTCAAATGAACATTTGCGAGCTTTATCTGCTACACCAAACCAACTGTCACGGCTACAAAATAAAAATCTTGACAACCTATCAGCACCGGTTCTTTAATGAGGATAATACTTTTTTTTGCATGGTAATACGTGTCCCATTCATATCATAAAGAACAAAGTACAAGTCACGTAAAGACCGACATGATAAAACTGAAAACATAACAGAACATCTCTGAGCTTGACACCAACGCCCGTCACCTGCCTCCGGCACCACCACAGCAGCCACCGAAGAAAAGAATGACGAAGCACCTCCTGACCCGAGCTCGACGCGGCTCCATCGCTGATATGCAGCTTTACGGACCTTCAAGGTGGCTCACCAAAAGTGAAACCCTTACCGTTGAACGAATCAGACCGGGGCAACACCCCGGACACGCCATCGAACTCCAAATCTGGCAACCCACCACGACTAAAACGCCGAAGGAGGAAACCATATCTGCCATCCACCAACCACGAGCCCAGCACATGCTCCGTCTTCCATATGTCGTCGATGCAGACCACAATCTGCAACCGCTCCTGGACTACCTCCCAAGCTCCGCGCCGACGTTGGAGCAAACGCCGTCGCAACGGCGGAGCCCGAGGACACAGGTCCATCACGAGGATGCCGCCGCCACCACGCCATCCTTGCTTGAACGGACTGGTTTCCAAATCCATCCCCAACCATAGGACCGATGGTCTCGTGAGGGAAGGATCCAAAGAATCTTTATTCAGCGTTGTCATCGTCGCTGCCGAAGCAAAGACGCTGAACAACCTAAAAACCTAAACTATGAGAGAGTAAAACAATCCACACACGTGGATCCGGCGACCCCCCTCACCACCGACGACCGAGGTCACCGGTGGAGGGGAGCCGCCGGAGAGCGGCGTTGGAAGATCGGCCTACCCCTGGCAGCGACTAGGGTTCGAGCCGCCACGGACGAGAGGAAAACAAGGACGAGAGGAAAACGATCTGGGAATGCCCACAATGAGGATAATACTATAACAGATCAAATGCACGTTGAGGGAAATAAATTATTCCTCCCGTCTAAATACCACGCAAGGACTACTGAAATAATCGTTGTTACCGAGTTATTTCATGTTTGCCGAGTACCGAAACACGGGATCACGGCAAAACCTATGTAAGCTAGCCGAGTACGACTCTCGGAAAACAGCAAGACATGGCACATGCTAGACGTTACCATACCCCCGTCTGGATGTACCCGGCGAACATGAAACAACTCGGCTTATGAAGTGCATGCCGAGATTCCCCCCACGGCACCCGGCAAAGAGGTGGCATGTGGCACGACCGATTGCATTTGACGGCTCCATAAACTTGGAACCTGGTTGCAAGTTGAGTGGTAACAAACTATATATATTCTTCTCCATAAACTTGTAGCAATTTGTGTTTATTTTAGTGCTTTTACAATTTATCTAGTGTATGTTTCTTTTGCATTTGTTGCATAGATTGTCCCATGCAACACTAGGTTGGAGTGTGTCTTAGGGTCACTTACAACATTGAGCTGCAGAAAGGACCGACAAGGACTTGTATGGGAGGCAAAGGATGGGTCCAGTTCATTATGCAGAATGGTGTAACCGGCGGATAGATGATATGTTTTTGCTTGATAGGACCATTGTCGGTGTCAAAACCGGCGGATCTCGGGTAGGGGTCCCGAACTGTGCGTCTAGGCGGATGGTAATAAGAGACAAGGGACACGATGTTTTTACCCAGGTTCGGGCTCTCTCGATGGAGGTAAAACCCTACTCCTGCTTGATTGATATTGATGATATGGGTAGTACAAGAGTGGATCTACCACGAGATCAAGGAGGCTAAACCCTAGAAGCTAGCCTATGGTATGATTGTTGTTCATCCTATGGACTAAACCCTCCGGTTTATATAGGCACCGGAGAGGGCTAGGGTTACACAGAGTCTGTTATAATGGTAGGAGATCTATATATCCGTATTGCCAAGCTTGCCTTCCACGCCAAGAAAAGTCCCATCCGGACACGGGACAAAGTCTTCAATCTTGTATCTTCATAGTCTTGGAGTCCGACCGATGATGATAGTTCGGCTATCCGGACACCCCCTAGTCCAGAACTCCCTCAGTAGCCCCTGAACCAGGCTTCAATGACGACGAGTCCGGCACGCATATTGTCTTCGGCATTGCAAGGCGGGTTCCTCCTCCGAATAATTCATAGAAGATTGCGAACACCAGGATACTGTCCGGCTCTGCAAAATAAATTCCACGTACCACCGTAGAGAGAATAATATTCACACAAGTTCAATCTGCTGACGTATTTTGTGGCGTGACGTCACACCACTACCAAGCCTTTACTCTAATCGTTTTTATTATACCACCTCAGCGCGTTTAGCGAAGCGGTTTCCTTGGCACATCTTGTCGAAGCAGAAATCGTGTTCCCCTTATTCCGGGATTCCCATCAATATGGACGTGGGTAACCCAACCGCGCCATTGATTGTGGCGCTTGGGAGATAAGCAAGTTTTATCAGGCCGGTGGGGACGTATAGTTTCGTCCGCCCATATATAAGGGGATAAGGATCCACCTCTTTCACCTACGCCTTCTTCCTCCTTTGCTTATCCATCTCCGCGCACTCGAGCTCCAGCGCCCAAGTCCGCACATCTCACCTCAAACCTTCTCCAGCCATGTCCGGAGCGGGAGGCAAGTGGATGGCCTCCTCCGTTACGGAGGGGCACATCGAGAAGCTGCGCGGCACCGGATACCTGTCCAGCGACATCGCGCACCGGCTGCCCGACGAGGGGCAGCTCATGAGAGGGTCGTATTCCTTCCCCACTTTCTCCGCGGACTGGGCTTCCCACTTCACCCCTTTGTCCGGGGGCTCATGTACTACTACGGCCTGGATTTCCACGATCTGGCCCCAAATTTCATCCTCAACATCTCGGCGTTTATCGTCGTGTGCGAGGCCTTCCTCTACATCCAGCCCCACTTCGGCTTGTGGCTAAAGACCTTCAATGTCAAGCCGAAGGTTGTGAAGGGGAGACAAGCGGAGTGCGGAGGCGCCATGGTGGGAAAAATGCCCAACGTCACTTGGCTCGAGGGTGCCTTCGTGGAATCCATCAAAGGGTGGCAATCGGGATGGTTCCACATCACCGAGCCGCGTGACCCTAAGTGGGCAGCGGCCCCCGAATTCAGATCTGGCATCCCCATGCAGCTCACCTCCTGAAAAGAGAAGGGCTTGCTATGGGGTAGTTCGGAAGAGCTGACCGGACTCCAGTCCTGTCTCCAGACCCTGGTGAACAAGAAGTTTAAGCTTGTCAACGTGATCCAGGTCATGCTCGTCCGCCGGATTCTCCCCTGCCAGCAATGGGCCTTCAATTTGTGGGAGTTTGATTCGGCACAGCACCGGACCTTGAGCGGGCTCTTCGACACGACGTACGAAGCTGCCTGGAGGGTGCTGTTCAAGGACGCCGAAGCTCCCGCATCCGCAACCGAAGATCGCGGATTCAGCACGCAGCGCCCGGCTGGCAAGGTAAGCTATGTTATCCTTTATGGGACATTTTCTTTTCATATTTTGACTCTATGCGGGATCTAAACTCCCAATGCCTTTAACAGGACTGGCAGAAGATATCCGGATAGGTTAACTGTCCGGCTCCCCTTCCAGAAGACCCAGCGGACACCCGTTTGACGGGGCTGCTGGTCCCGGCACTTTACGTGGTGCCGGAGAAGAAGGCCAAGAAGAAGGCCACGGGAACCCGAAGGAGTTCCCGGCCTCAGGTGGTATCGGACTCATCGTCCAATGACTCCGAGGCGGACTCCTCCCCTGAGGACGAGGAGGAGAAGAAAGAGGCCTCTCCCCCAGCGGGGGGAGAGAAGAAGAGGAAGGCCTCCCCAACGAGGGAGGCCGAAGGGTCCAAGAAGGGAAGGACCCTTCCCCCGGACTGCTCCTCCAACGTCGGCGACGGCGACGAGGAGTGGCCCTCAAGGGCCAAGCCCCTGGCGAGATCGTAAGTATCCGGACTCCTAGATAATTTATAATTTTTCTTTTCTCCACACGGTGTCTTTCTAATGCCGTATACAACCTGTAGTCCGGCCAAGGACGATCTTCCCGCTTCGTCGAGCGGGTCCTTGGGTACGTCGGATATGGATTCTCTTCCGACCGCCTCAACCCCCCGTGACACTGACGACGCCGAGGTGGGATCCCGGGAAGGGACCTACCAGGAGGTGGAGGCCCCGGAGGTGCCGCAAGGCAACCTCCCGGACTCTGCACCGGACTCCGCACCGGAACCTGCAGTGGTTCCGGAGTCCGGTGAGCGGCCCCTTCGTAAGAAGGGCAAGACTGTGACACCGGCGGCCTCTGTCCAACCGGAGGCGCCGGATAACTTGTTGGACGTGCTCAACGGCGCTTCCATCAAAGAAGAACACCGCACTGTCATGAGTGCGGTGATTCAGAAGGTTCAGCTCGCCAAGAGCGGGCTGACCGAAGCCTGCAGCAGCCTTCTAACAGGCTTTGAGGTAAGAATTTTAAGATATGTAATATAATACCACATAGACAGTAGCCCCTGATGCTCGGTTCGGTGTTCAAAAAGAAAAGCCGGACTGAGGATCTAAAAAGATATACGCAGGAGTTCTAAAAAATATGTCAATATGGGATTGCAGGCTGCGCTGCTGACCTCTGCCGCACTGACTGCGGAGGTCAATGCTTTGAAGCAGAGCCTCGAGTGGTCCGAGAGCGAGCTCGGCCGTGTCAAGAAGCAGCTCGAGGACAAGGAAGGTGAGTAACACCGTATTAAATTTGTACCTTACAGAAAAGGATTTGGTTGCAAGAGAAATAACAAGGATAACGTGGGTACTCCAGGGGCCACGAACGAGGCGGCGACCCTGAAGGAGGCGGTGTCCGCGGCCGAGCGCAATGCGGCCGCGGAGCGAGCCGAGCGAGAGAAGCAGGAGGCGCGGGTGGCGGAGGTGCAACAAGAGCTCCAGGATCTCATGGAAAAACATGAGAGTTTGGAGCGCGACTCAAAGACTCGAGAGTCCGAGCTTGCATCGGCTCTTGAGAGTGCCAAAGCCGCTAAGGCCAAAGCCCTCAAGGCCCTCCAGGAAATCGAGGCGTTGAAGAAGATAGCGGCGGATAAGGCATTTTTCATGCAAAGCAAGCATGTGAATGTGAATTACCTATTACTTACCCGAATTCGGAGATCTTCAGGAGTGTTCGTAGATCTGCCCCGCAGCGTGTCCGATGCTGCCGCTTTCTACCGGGCCGAGGAGGGGAGCTCGATGGAGAAGGTCTTCTGGTCTCAGTATGCTGAGGCCGGACATCCGGTGCCCCTTAGCGACCAGCTGAAGCAGCTGGTCGAGCTCCACAAGGTGGCCGAACAGGCCATGAAGGGCCTCATAGTTCGGCTGTGGCCCAAGGAGGCCATGCCTGGGAGCTACTTCGGCCTGGTGCGGTGGCTGGTGGATGCATGTCCCTGGGTTGAAGTTGTCAAGCACTCCGCCTGCATTGAAGGTGCCCGTCAGGCCCTTGCCCGTGTAAAAGTGCACTGGGGTAGGATGGACGCTGAGAAGCTTCTGACGGATGCGCCGCCGGCGGGCAAGGAGTATCGCACGCCCGAAATGTATTATAAGAGTGTCCTGAAGGGTGCCCGCATGATTGCGGGTGAGTGCTCCAAAGATGTAATATTTGAGTAGACTCGCATTTTGTTATCCTGTGCGCTGAAGACTTTGTTCATATGTGCTAAGCAATGCTTGTTAATTTAAAATATTACCTTCTGTGCGGCCGTTTATCAAATCTGAGAGATGGCAAGTCGTCAGCTTCAGCCCCCATGCCACGAGTGCTGGGGTGTTAGGGATAAACTTAAGCGCTCTTGTTCCCATTTTTGGGTCCATCTAGGGAGGCGCTCAACACAACGAACGAGGCAACCGGACTTATACTGCTTGAACACTCTCACTTAGCCATAGAATTCTATAATTTTAAATTTCGGCGAAGCCCCTAGTGTTCGGAAGACCGAGTTCGGGGCGCTATCCACGCCTGGGCCGGACAAAGCCGGTTCCTCGCTCTAAGCGGCATAAGTCTTTAGGGACTCGAAAAGACCTCTCGAACAGCGACCAGCTCTCGCCTTATCATGACGGTCAGTTTTAGCTTTCTCCACTGAGGCGCTCGCCCAGCTCAACTGGGGCGCAATCGCAGTGGTTCTCCCAGTGCTATCTTAGCCGATACAACGGAACGTAAGGTACCAAAACATGGGAGCTGGGCAAACCCAACTATTGACCCAAGACATGATTCGGAGCCGATGCATATAATGCTATAAGTTCGGGGTGCCGCACTTGTGAAACTGTTCGGACTTATCACACCATAATGTGGGGAACTTAAGCCCCTGGTGTATTTAGCCGTACCAAAGTGTACGGATGCAACATGTCATAAATGAACATATGTATAAGAAAGAAATGCAATTATAAGCAAAAAGCGATGCATTGTTTATTCAAGAGATACTGCCATGAATGCCGAACGATACAAATAGTGCGGTAAGAAGGGATGGGACTGTTAAACATGTCCCCCTCCAGGGGTAGGCTGCGGAATGGTGTATAAAACAGATTTAATGCTCGTAATGGAGACCACCTGGATACTCGTCGTAGCCTTTCTCCTCCCCTGGCTGTTGCATCGTGAGTTCGGCAGGTCTACTACCGGACAGGGCCTCTGGTGAACGGAGTCCTGTGGGTAAGAAAAAAGAAAAAAGAAAAAGAGTGACACACTTGAGAGCCCCTGGTGTGGTTGAGCCGCACTCTGGGCCTGTCGTGGTCGTGCCCCTCCCCCTATGCCCATGGTATCTCCAGAGCGTAATGATGTATGCGAAGGACCAGTCTTGCAATTTTGCAAAGGCAGGGGTTGGGGCTGCATTGCTACGCATGCTCGGAACGTGCCAGGTGGTCTTGTTGTAGGTTACTCCGGGCGCGTTTAGCCGTGTCCGGTCGCTTAACGGCCGGACTCGAGAATTGCCTTAAGAGGCTGCTCTGTACTTCTGCCGCCAGAGCCGCTGTGTGTTCCTCCGTTCGGAGGGAGCGTTCAGTGTTTCCGTTGACCGTGATGACTCCTTGAGGGCCTGGCATCTTGAGCTTGAGGTATGCGTAGTGCGGCACCGCGTTGAACTTTGCAAACGCGGTCCGTCCGAGCAGAGCGTGGTAGCCGCTGCAGAACGGAACTGATTAACTCCTCGCTTCGGAAGTTATCCGGGGATCAGAAGACCACTTCCAGTGTAACTGAGCCTGTACAATTGGCCTCTACACCTGGTATGACGCCCTTGAAGGTCGTCTTTGTTGGTTTAATCCTTGAGGGGTTTATTCCCATCTTGCGCACTGTATCCTGATAAAGCAGGTTCAGGCTGCTACCGCCGTCCATCAGGACTCTGGTGAGGTGAAATCCATCGACGATTGGGTCTAAAACCAATGTGGAGAATCCGCCGTGACGAATACTGGTGGGGTGGTCTCTTCGATCAAAAGTGATCGGGCAGGAGGACCATGGGTTGAACTTTGGGGCGACTGGCTCCATCGCATATACGTCCCTGAGTGCACGCTTCCGCTCCCTCTTGGGTATGTGGGTTGCGTATATCATGTTTACGTCCGCACTTGTGGGGGGAAACCCTTCTGTCCTCTATTGTTCGGCGGCCGGGTCTCCTCCTCGTCATCGCTATGCAGCCCCTTGTCATTGTTTTTGGCAATTAACTTTCCTACCTGCTTGAATAACCAACAATCCCTGTTGGTGTGATTAGCTGGATTTTCGGGGGTGCCATGTATCTGGCAAGAGCGGTCGAGTATTCGGTCCAAATTAGACGGACCCGGAGTAGTTCTTTTGAATGGATTTTTCCGCTGACCGGGTTTAGAGCCTCTGAATCCGGCGTTGCCTGCCGTATCCTCAGTGTTATCACCGTTGACGCGGCGTTTGTTTTTGTTGCGATGCGACCTGCCATTGCGGTCCTTGGTATCCAGACTGCCAGAATTTTTGCTGAGGTTGTTACTGCGAGCTAGCCAGCTGTCCTCTCCTGCGCAAAAGCGGGTCATAAGTGATGTGAGGGCTGCCATGGATTTCGGCTTTTCCTGTCCTAGGTGCCGGGCAAGCCACTCATCGCGGATGTTATGTTCGAAGGCTGCGAGGGCCTCTGCATCCGGACAGTCGACGATTTGATTTTTCTTTCTTAAGAACCGTGTCCAGAACTGTCTGGCCGATTCGTCTCGCTGCTGAATTATGTGGCTTAAGTCATCGGCGTCTGTGCCCTGGAAGTTGTCAAGGAATGCGGCTTCCAGGTCTTCCCAACACCCAATTGATTCTGCTGGCAAGATGTTAAGCCAATGCCGAGCTGGTCCTTTAAGCTTGAGTGGGAGATATTTGATGGCGTGAAGATCGTCACCGCGGGCCATGTGGATATGAAGGAGATAGTCTTCGATCCAAACTGCGGGGTCTGTTGTTCCATCATAGGATACAATGTTCATGGGTTTAAACCCTTCGGGAATTTGATGATCCATTACTTCATCTGTGAAGCATAGTGGGTGTGCGGCGCCTCTATATTGGGTTATATCACGACGTAGCTCAACTGAGCTTTGTCTACTGTGTTCGGCCCGGCCGGAGTTGCTGTATCCGGCGCGACGGTCGTCGTTGCGCATCGTGGGGCGCCCACGCGATTCGTAGATCGATCTTGATTGTCTTTCCTTATCCTCCAATATGTCTCGCAAGTCCGGCGCATTCCCCCGTGGCTTCGTACTGTTCGAGCGGTGCCGGGGTATGATTCTAGTGGAGGGCCTAGAGGCCTCTCTGTCGCGGCCACTAGGTGGTCGGTCAGCCGTATTGTGCGCTGGTGATGCAGGTTTATATGCCTCCTCCTCTAATCGGGGGAGCAACTTGCGTTTGGGGTAGCTTTTGGAGGGGCGTTCGAGTTCATACTCTTCGGCCGCAAGGACTTCAGTCCATCTGTCGGCTAGCAGGTCTTGATCAGCTCTAAGTTGTTGCTGCTTTTTCTTTAGCCTGTTCGTTGTGGCCATTAGCCTGCGTTTGAAACGCTCTTGTTCGACGGGATCCTCGGGCACGACGAATTCGTCGTCGTTGAGGCTTGCCTCATCTCTGGAGGGAGGCATGTAATTATCATCCTCTACCTCTTCGTCTGTCGCTCTCTCATGAGGGCTGGCTTCTCCGTCCTCCTGTGCTGAATCTTGCTGGAGGGGGTTGTCTTCGGCACTCTCTGGGGTGTTATTATCTCCGGTGCCGGAATCTCCATTCTTGCTGTGGCGGGATTTAGAGCGGTGCCGTTGACGCTGGCGCTTCGGCTGTTTCTTGGAGGAGTCTTCCTCCGCTGCTTCCTCACCATTCCCATCCTTTGGGATGTCCACCATGTATATGTCATATGACGAGGTGGTCTTCCAATGCCCCGTAGGCGCTGGTTCTTGGTCGTCTCCGGCATCGTCGTTCATACCGTCGATGTCTTCGGAGTTGTAGTCTAGCATGTTGGTTAGATCGTCGACAGTGGCTACAAAGTGGGTGGTGGGTGGGCTTTGAATTTATTCGTCGTCCGCATCCCAACCGTCCTGACCGCAGTCCGGCCAGGGCTCTCCTGATAACGAGAGGTACTTTAGCGAGTTCAAGATGTCGCCAAAAGGTGAGTGTTGAAAGATGTCCGCAGCGGTGAACTCCATGATCGGCGCCCAATCGAATTCGATTGGAGGGGGCGCAGGAGGTTCGGAGTCCGGCGAGGAGTCCGGCACATCGGAGTCACGAGCGTCATAAGGGACAAGGTCAGTATTCGGCTCCATCACCGGAGGGGCGGCAGTCCCTGAGGCGGTGTCTAGCCACCCATGCTCAATCTACGCAATCGGCTCCAAATTAGGGGTCGGAGCGGGCTCATGTGCGGCCTCCAGGGCACTGTCCGGTAGCAGAGCTAAATCATGCCCATCGAGACAGTGCGGCGCGCTCGGCTGTGGCTCAAATCCATCGAAGATCAAGTCTCCGCGGATGTCAGCTGTGAAGTTTAGACTTCCAAATCTGACCTGATGGCCAGGGGCGTAGCTTTTGATCTGCTCCAGATGGCCAAGCAGATTGGCCCGCAGTGCAAAGCCGCCGAATACGAAGATCTGTCCGGGGAGAAAAGTCTCACCCTGGACTGCGTCGTTGTTGATGATCGAAGGAGCCATCAAGCCTATCGGTGACGACACAGAGGAATTCTCAATGAAAGCACCAATGTCGGTGTCAAAACCGGCGGATCTCGGGTAGGGGGTCCCGAACTGTGCGTCTAGGCGGATGGTAACAGGAGACAAGGGACACGATGTTTTTACCCAGGATCGGGCCCTCTCGATGGAGGTAAAACCCTACTCCTGCTTGATTGATATTGATGATATGGGTAGTACAAGAGTGGATCTACCACGAGATCAAGGAGGCTAAACCCTAGAAGCTAGCCTATGGTATGATTGTTGTTCGTCCTATGGACTAAAACCCTCCAGTTTATATAGGCACCAGAGAGGGCTAGGGTTACACAGAGTCGGTTACAATGGTAGGAGATCTACATATCTGTATTGCCAAGCTTGCCTTCCACGCCAAGGAAAGTCCCATCCGGACACGGGACGAAGTCTTCAATCTTGTATCTTCATAGTCTTGGAGTCCGGCCGATGATGGTAGTTCGGCTATCCGGACACCCCCTAGTCCAGGAGTCCCTCAACCATTTTCCACGATGTAGTTTCTCTATGCCGATGAGTCGGTCAGGATGACCCATTTCATTCTTACGTCTTCAAGAAAAGAATCAAGCTCGACAATGATGAGACTGGCCGCCTCCTTGACATGCTACTGCCCAAAATATCCACATCGGGGTGCCATTTGTGACTCTCCCGACAAACACAAATCTTATTACCAAACACGTGATGGTATTTTATTTAAAGTACTACCTTCGTCTCGGTGAATAAGTCATTCGCGTATTTCCAGGTTGACGATTTAACTATCTAAATATGTATTATATGTGATAAAAAATATATATTTAGAAACTACATCCTTGTAGAAATCTAGTGATATACTTTTCATAACATATAACACATATTTAATTGCTCAAATCGATGACCTAGAACTACGCGAATGACTTATTCACCTAGGCGGAGGTAGTACCTATATTCTTTTCTGTCCAAATGTGATGGTCTCACGTAAGTGCTCTTTTTGATTTTCATCCATGACGACATCCCTAGAGATTACCTAGGAAGATAGCTACTAGCACTCCCATCTCGGTTAAGGAAGCCTTTGCTACACTACAGCTTGGCCTAGGGGGTGCCAGTACCGCTGCTTACAAGATGGACACAGACAGCCACATTGTCTTCAACAACTAGGGGTTGAAGGATTTCCTCGTGGGGAAAATCTACAAACCGGACATGTTGTGCTAATTACTAGGAACACTGCCCGCAATGACATGAACATGATGGTTGTCATTGATATCATCTAGTAGTAGAAGTAATCTCCAACTAGTACTTGAGGTCAATAATGCTACTATATATATGTGACTTAATTTGAGGGTCCATACCTAGGCCCTGCACGCCCAACCAAGAGGGAGGGCCCGGTGCCAGGGGCTACTAGGAAGCCGCCAGGGTGTTGGTGCTGCCGTTTAAATCCACAGAAATTCAGGGGAGACAAAAAAATCGTGGGACCTAGCACGTCGGCGTCACATGGCCCCTGGAGATGATTAGTAGCCTGGGATCATGCATGTTGCCTAGAGAAAAATAGTCAAGGTGCGCACAAACTCCTTCAATTTGGCCCACATCTGACTAGGTCGAACCCGCAACACATGTCTACAAATCGCCTCCTGCCAAGGACCAGGAAGATGGGTCATCGCAGCCGCCAACAGGAAACAATAACTAGGAGATGCATTGTCGTTGCAAACTAGGGATCGGGAAGCCTCTGCCAACCAGTGACTGATAGTCGTGCTATCCGAACCCTAAACTTGTGGATCCCCCGCATGAATCACAACGCGGTAATGCGTCCAACGCGGTGACACATGATGATAAGCACCTTGGAATCATATAGTTTTCCCTCATTGCCCGGCGCCTCCTTTTCCTGCATATATGAATTATGCACTTTAGACGGTGGACATCTTACAGTAATGGTTGTAGACCTAGTAAGTTGAGGAGTTGTACACTTCCTGTTTCGTTTGCTAGTGCAGCTAAACTCTGAACCTTATATATGCATAGACAATATATAGTCGCGCACTGCATGAGTACTCTTCAAGAGCTAGCTCCAATTAATGTATTTACTAGCTTGGCACATAGTTGGTAGGTTTCGATGTATATCTTGTAAATTAGATCAGAGTTGTCACGGCGAGTTAAACTAGAAGAGTTCGACCCCGCATATTTCAAATTTAAATCTGCCCCACGATATTAGCTAAAGCGTTGTTGCTAAGTGGTGTATAAAATTTCAATGTTTTTTAACTGAAGTTTATTGTTTTCAAGTAGCCTAATAGTTTATTTATAGGGAGAAACAAATCATGATGTTCATTACACAATTGCTTGGACTACCATGCTAGTTCTTAATAATAATAATTTATAAATCTCATCGTTCATTTTCATAATTTTCTTGCCAAGTATTTCCTAGCTTAAAAGATCATTTTTTGCCAAGTATTTCCTAGCTTAAAAGATCATTTCCATGCCTTGACCATTGGAGGATGGTCAATGTTTTTCTCTTTTCAGAAACTAGTCCATGAATTTTCTTATTTTTTGAGACACATGAATTTTCTTATCCTAAAATCTAAAAAGTGCACGCGCACTAAATGGAGAGAACAGGCGGCCAACTCCTAGCCACACGATCACGTCGCAAATTGCTCCCCGCCGGGCTAGGTGGCACATGGTCGGATTGGTTCCCTCCACAGTCCTGGGCTATTTTGTCTCCATCCGGATGCGGGGTGACCCATCTGTAAGAGATAGAGGGGCGCAGGAGTGGGGCTTGTGGGCTGCGGTTTTCGAAATATGTGCCTGAAATTCCTCCCGTCGATGCTCTCTCCCCATTTCTCTCTTCTCATTCGTCTTTGTCTTTGTCAGGTCTCTCCACCAAACGCGATAGGGGTGAGGCCCGGCGGAGTCCTTAAATCGGCAGTGGGGGTCGCGGGTGGCTCTCTGCAGGGAGTCGCTGGTGGTGGTCGGCGTCGCAGGTATGCTCTTTCTCCTCCCTCTCTCTGTCTCGGCGGGGGAACGTCCTTGTTGTGGTTGCGCGGATGTGCCGGACTGCGAGGGAAGGCTTCATAGGGTTTGAAACACGCCAACTCCTCTCACTTTTGTGGTGGATTTTGCACATCTCTTGTCCCCTGCGGTTGAGTGTTCTCTGGTTCTTCGGTAGCAAGCCCCCGCTGTGGTGGGGATTCATGGCACAAAGGTGTAGTTGGGGTAGCGCACGGGTACGATAGGCAGCATAGGATGCTCGTCCATAGTGCCCGTTGTGCGTTTTTGGGTCGAATTTGATGACCTCATTGTTGTTATTCGGGTGCAGGGGTTTCAGATCTGTTTAGGGCCGTTGTTGGCAACTAAACAATGTTGTGATTTCTACTAGTCCTTCTCCTAGTTCTATTTTGTTTGTTGGTAGATGTGCCCTAGATGTGTGCAATGAAATGGCTGATTGAACTAGTTTTTTGATTAGTTGCATAAAATTCTACCCAGATGGCTGTATCCCTATACTAGGTGGTTGTCCACATGTTCTGCACTTTGCACTAGTTGTCATGCTTAGTTGGCTTCCTGTTTGTACTAGGTTGGCTGTCTATATGCTTTTTCAATTGCACAAGTTTCCCGCTCAGTTGACTGCATCCCTATACTAGTTGGCTGTTCACATGTTCTGCACTTTGCACTAGTTGTCATGCTTAGTTGGCTTTCTGTTTGTACTCGGTTGGTTGTTTATATGTTGTTCAGTTGAACAAATTGGCCTGCTTCTGTGTTCGAGTTGCTTCTGCAGGTGCCCTGCTGGTGCTGGGGCGATTAAGATTGGAGGTAGCAGCCCCGTGTGCATTTCAGTTTGATTTTTCTCATTGTTGTACTATGTCTCTGTTTATGCGGGGGAATGGATTCTTTACTGTTTGATGGATGGGGAGTGTTGTGTTACTTGCTACTGATGGAGAGTGGGAATATGTGGACATGGGGTTACTAGTTAGCATCTTCTTCTTTCTTCCAAACAATATTTATGTGTGGAGAGGATGGATTGATGCTCCTATCCTTATGTCCTAGTGTTGATTGGTCTGCGACAAAATCCCGATTTGTATTTCTACCAAGTCCAGGAGATTAATCACGGTTGGTGGATAGCC
The DNA here is from genome assembly GCF_018294505.1 of Triticum aestivum. NCBI lineage: Eukaryota > Viridiplantae > Streptophyta > Magnoliopsida > Poales > Poaceae > Triticum > Triticum aestivum. The sequence goes on along the minus strand of NC_057801.1, from coordinate 51,021,241 downwards.
TGTCCATTTTGCTGCATACTTATCCATATGTTCTAGTTGGCTATGCATTTTTGTTTGTCCCAATTGCACAAGTTATCATACTCAGCTAGATGCCTTTAGTTAACTATTCTAACTAGTTATTACTTGCCTCAGTGAACTAGTTGGCGTATATGTTGTCCAGTTGCACAAGTTGACTGCCCAGTTGGCTGCATCACTATAGTAGTTGGTTGTTCATAGTTTCTACAGTTTTGCACTAGGTGTCCTGCTTAATTATGTGTAGAGGTCTGCAGATCAAAGCAATCATTTATCATTTTTCTAGTCTGCATGTGTATCTTCTAACTACTATGGTTTTTTTTCTATTTCCCCGCGGGCTAAAAATGGTTATAATAGGAGGAGATGCGGATGGCAATGAAGAAGATGTATTATTTTCATTTTTTTTGTCTCTTTGAGTTTTTTCAACTTGTTCATGTATGCTTATATGCTTTTTTATGTTTTTTTGCTTGCTTAATTAGGGTTTTGCAAATCGTCCCCTTCGCCGGAACTCGAAGTGTTCTGCTGATTGATACGTCTCCAACGTATCTATAATTTTTTTTATTGTTCCATGTTGTTATATTATCATTCTTGGATGTTTTACAATCATTTTATAGCAATTTTATATTATTTTTGGGACTAAACTATTGACATAGTGCCCAGTGACAGTTGCTATTTTTTGCTTGCTTTGTACTTCGCAGGAAATCAATATTGAACGGAGTCCAAACACAGTGAAACTTTTTGGAGAATTTTTATGGACCAGAACACCCAGGATGGGCCAGACAAGTACCAGAAGGGTGCCCCGAGGGGGGCACAACCCACCTGCTCCAGGCGCGCCCTGGTGGGTTGTGCCCACCTCGGTGGCCTCCCGCACTGCCTCTTCGCCCTATAAATTGTCAAATATTCCAAAAACCCTTGGGGTAACACTAGATCAGAAGTTCCGCCGCCATAAGCCTCTGTATCCATGAAAAACCAATCTAGACCCCGTTCCGGCACTCTGCCGAAGGGGGAGATCATCACCGGTGGCCATCTTCATCATCCTGGTGTACACCATGATGATGAGGGAGTAGTCCACCCTCGGGGCTGAGAGTTTCTACCAGTAGATATGTGTTTAAACTCTCTCTCTCTCTCGTGTTCTTGTATCGGGGGCTTTGTTAATATAGTTGTATAATATGGTATTTCTCCCTCTCTATCTTGTTGTGATGAATTGAGTTTTCCCTTAAGATTTCATTTTATTGGACTGAATACTCTATGAATTTGAGAGCAGTAGATATATGTCTTGCTATGAATACTTGTGGTGACAATGGGGTATCATATTAATTCACTTGATATGTATTTTGGCACTCAACTCGCGGATTCCCGAGGTGACATTGTGGTAATCTATGCATAGGGGTTGATGCACGTTCTCGTCTTTGTTTCTCAGGTAGAAATCTTGGGGCACTTTTTGAAGTTCTTTGTGTTGGATTGAGTATTATGAATATGAAATTGTTGGATTATTGTTTGCGTTGGGAGGAAGGACATGTTGTTCCAAGTGGAGATTTATTTTGAGTTTCTTGCTTCCTGTATTTTGGACTGAGCTTGTTTCTCGCCTATTCTGTCTTGTGTCGTTTGAACTTAATGGTTTGTAAGGTTCGGAACCTATGTGGATGTTGCCTTGTGACTTTATTAATTTAAAGCCGGACGCTCCTAGCATCTTCGTTTTAAAAGAAAGATTTGAATTCAAAAGATGGGGGACTGTACTCTTCTAGTTTAACTCAACGTGCCAACTCTGATCTAATTAAAAAGATATGCTGAATCCTGCCAATTGCGTGCCTAGCTAGTAAATACATTAATTAGAGCTAGTTCTTGGACAGTACTCATGTGATGTGCGGCTATACATAGTCTATGCATATATATAGTTCACAATTTAGCCGAGCTAGCAACCGAAACAGAGAGGATATCAGGATTAGTGTATAACTGCACAACATACCTGCAGGCAACCAGTGGTATAAGAGATGGACCGTCTAACCGTACGTACATGCATAATTCATATATGTAGGAGGAGACATCAGGAAATGAGGGAAAACCATGTGCTGTAATGCCGCTTCTCATCGCGTGTCACCGCGTTGCGATTCAGGTCCAGGTTCGGACGCCCCACACATGGTTCACTCTGAAAACCGCATGGAACGTGTCATGGGCCCGAAATAACCAGACCAGCAAGGTGGCGTGGCCCATGACATGAAGCGAGTGAGACGTCCATCCACTCACTTCAGCATCTGGAGAAGTACTTAAGCCCATAACACCTAGAGAAGATGATCAAAGTGGCGAAACCCCCTTCCTTCACCTTTTTCCTGTACTCTTTTTCCTACCTTGGCTCTCAATCCCCATTTCATTGCTTGCTTCTTCACCAAGTTGTACCCAGATTTGCCACAATTGAGTGTTAATTGCATAGCAGTGAGTTGAGCGTGACAGCTTTTTTATATATATTTTTCCCAAAAAAAGGCTTCTTTATGTACGAGTAGTATCTTCTGCATAGTATATGCGGGGTGAGATGTGAGCCTCCTGAGGCCATTTACCGCTTTTATCTCTCTGTCATGTGGGGCCACATTGGGAGCACCAGCACAACATGCCCTCTAGAGTCTTATTCTGCACACCAAACCCTTATTCTGCTAACAGCCGATTACTGTCCTGCACCTGCAAACTAAACTTCCCGAACCCCACTAACAAAACCGAATCAGAAAAGGCCCTACCCCCTCGGCGCATACATCCCCACCCCCACCCCCACCTCCCGCACGAAACCCACTTCCCCCTCCCCCGATCCAAATCACCACCTACCTCCACCTTCTGCAGCGCCGCCGCCCGCCGCCCCGTCCACCTTCTACCGGCGCCGCAGCCGGATCCCCGCCCCAGGCCACCGCCCCGCCCCGTTCCCGCAAACCTTCTACCAGCGCCACCTCCGGACCACCACCCGGCCGCCGCCGCGCCGCCCTGAACTCCTCCACCTTCTGCTTCAACGACCCCAACCCCGCCTCTCCCCGATCCGGCCCGGCCACGCCGCCTCCGACGAGCCATGGCGGCTGCACACTTCCTGCGCCCTTCCACCCTGCAGCGGCGTCGCCCAGCAAGATCCCTTCTGCCACTGTGGCTCACGGCCGGCGCGACCTGTCTCCCGCAGCAGGATTCGTCCGTCCCGGTCCCGTACGCAGCTGCGGGCACCACGGTGACCTCCCACCTCCAGGCGCACTGAGCCACCACGCCCCGCTCCAGGCTAGCCGCCCCATCCCATCCCCCACAACCGCAGCCTCCGACGACACTCCAGGCGACGGATCGAGGCATCCCAGGCCAGATCCCGTCGCCACGTTCCCTAGAAGTGAGGGATCCCGAGCGGCCTCCCCCGCTCTGACGTTCAGTCCGACGATGCTCCGCCTGAAGTGCACTTGTTGGGCGCGTGCGAAAACATCCCCTCCCCGCTCTGCAATGCGCCTCACTGTCACGGTAGCGCGGCGGGTGCAGCTTGGTTGTGTGGCAGGTGCAGCTCGGCCAGCTTCTTCGTGCAATACACTGGACAAATTTCCTTTCTGTTGTTGAGAAAAAAGTCAAGTGGACTTCAGTTGGAAGGATGTTCATAGGTTCAGCTTATTACAGTTGTCCCCATCGCATTTTTTTGCAGAAACAGAGAAGCTACGATGCAGTCCATTCCCCCGAGCAAGCTACATCACCTCCCCCTGACCTTTCAGTTCATGGTCGTGCAATACTCTCGTGACGCCACAGCGGTGTTGTTGCACTGGGTGCTCCTAGTGCACTTCAAAGTTTTTTTTGGTTTGTTCAGATTCGCACGGCAGTGCACTTCAACCTGGTGGTGCCCCTATATCATTCATGTTTTTTGGCTCTTTTAGTTTTTAATATGTTGTACTTGTAAGGTGTGGTTCCCTTCTATTTTTGAACGGGGCAAACACATTAAAAAAGGCCAGTCTGAATGGCCCCTAACCGGCCATTCACATCGCGGATGCTTGCAGTCCAGCCTTGCAGTTTGCGGACATGGCCATGGCATGAAGTTTGGTTAGAGCAGGCATGAGGTTCGGCCAGACCATGGGTGCATTTTTTTAGTGTATCCGCCTCACGCTATTTTTATGTGTTTGCAATGCAAAAGAGAAAAAAGATGTAGTACGCTTGCCTTGCTTCAGTGTCACATAGCCGCATTTATTTTGCATATGAGATAGTGCACTCTGTTTCGCTCATGTGTTTCAAAGCTTGGTGCTGAATGTGTTTTGTCCTCCGATGTGGTTCACTTTTAAAGTGTGACATGAAAAGTGTGAAAAATTTAGCGAAACAACAAGATATTAATGTGGTTCGTTTTGATATATGTCGTGTTTCACTTGTCCCCATCTCTGCGGTCCACTCTCTTTCATAAGGAAAGTTGAAAAGAAAACAACAAAAACTTGCAAAAACTCATCCGAGAAAAATGTACGTCCGACAAAATAAATTATGCAGCTCGCTTGCCCGTCCGATGCAGTGCGGTTTTCATTCAGAAGCAGTGCGGTCGGCGGTATGATGTTGTTCATCCCGTAAGCGAAAAAAAGTAATGCGGTTCACTTTTTGGTACTGTTGTGGTTCATTTACACCCGATGTGAAGTGCACTCTACTTTTTCGTTCTTCAAAAAATCACGTTTGAATAAAAGAAACCATGCAGTTCTCTTACCCGTGTGATGCAGTGCGGTTTTTCGTCCGTTGCAGTGCGGTTTTCAGTCGGATGAAGTACCCACGTCGATTTGGGTGTCGCGAAAAACAGAGTGTCCGCATTTCGATAAATTCGACATTCCTCTTAAACCGTAAAGAATTAGAGAGAGTGTTCTACATGAAAGAGTTGCGTATCGTCGATATCTTTCCAACGGTGTATCATTTGAATCATTCCGACCAGCGTTTGCAAAAATTTCGTCAAAAACGGCCGCTGTCACTCGTCGTCCGCCGCACGAATTTCAAAATTAACTTAAAACCGTAACGAATTTCAAAAATATTTCAACATATGACAGTTGCGCCTCGTTCATAGCTTTCCAACGGCGTATCACACGCTTTGTTTCGACAAACGGTTCGAAAACTGGAGCAAAAGCAGTACCAAAAAATTGAAAAAAATTGAAAAACAGAATTCCGCGATTTAGTAAATTTGAAACTGCTCTTAAATCGTAAGGAATTGGAGAAAAATTTATATATGAAAAAGATGCGCCTATACGATATCTATCCAATGGCTTATCGTTTGCTTCATTCCGACGAGCGGTTTAGAAGAAATCGCGAAAAAACGCTCGGTGCCACTCGTCATGGGCCGCACTATTTTTAATACTGCTCTTAAACCGTGTGGAATCTTGAAAAGTGTTCAACATGTCGAAGTTGCGCCTAATCCATAGCTTTTCAACGGTATATTACTCGCCTCATTCCGATAAACGGTTAATTTTCGGTACTGTTTTCGCTTTAATTTTTTAACCATTTCAATACTCACACGAGTGAACTTCTCGTCGGAAAAAACTGCACGCGTTATTTTTTCGGTACTTTTTTTGCTCTAATTTTTTAACCGTTTCACACGAGTGAACTTCTCGTCGGAAAAACTACACACGTTATTTTTTTTGGTACTGTTTTCGCTCTAATTTTTTAACTGTTTAACGGAATGAGGCGTGTAATATACCATTGAAAAGTTATGGATTAGGGGCAACTTCGACATGTTGAACACTTTTCGAGATTCCAGACGGTTTAAGAGCAGTTTTGAAAATGGTGCGACCCATGACGAGTGGCAGCGAGCATTTTTTTCGCAATTTGTTCTAAAACGCTCGTCGGAATGAGGCAAACGATACGCCGTTGGATAGATATCGTCGAGGTGCATCTTTTTCATATATAAAGTTTTCTCTAATTCCTTAAGGTTTAAGAGCAGTTTCAAATTTACTAAATCGCGGAATTCTGTTTTTCAAATTTTTTCAAATTTTCGGTACTGTTTTCTCTCCAGTTTTTGAACCGTTTGTCAAAACGAGGCGTGTGATACACCGTTGGAAAGCTATGAACGAGGCGCAACTTCCATATGTTGAAATATTTTTAAAATTCCTTATGGTTTCAAGTTAATTATGAAAATCGTACGGCGGACGACGAGTGGCAGCGGCCATTTTTGGCGAAATTTCTGCACACCGCTGGTCGGAATGATTCAAACGATACGCCGTTGGAAAGATATCGATGATACGCAACTCTTTCCTGTATAACACTCTCTCTAATTCTTTACGGTTTAAGAGGAATTTCGAATTTACCAAAATGCGGACGCTCTGTTTTTCGCGACACCCAAATCGACGTGGGTACTTCATCCGACTGAAAACCGCACTGCAACGGACGAAAAACCGCACTGCATCACACGGGTAAGAGAACCGCATGGTTTCTTTTATTCAAACGTGATTTTTTTCAAGAACAAAAAAGTAGAGTGCACTTCACATCGGGTGTAAATGAACCACAACAGTACCAAAAAATGAACCGCATTACTTTTTTTTGCTTTCGTAACAATTTTTTTGCACTTACGGGATGAACAACATCATACGGCCGACCGCACTACTTCAGAATGAAAACCGCACTGCATCGGACGGGTAAGCGAGCGGCATAATTTCTTTTGTCGGACGTTATTTTTCTCATACGAGTTTTTGTTGTCTTTTTTTCACTTTTTTTATGAACGAGTGGACCGCAAAGACTAGTGCAAGTGAACCACATCATATATCGAAGTGAACCCGCATTAACATCTTGTTGTTTCGCTAAATTTTTCACACTTTCATGTTAGGTGCAAGGGAACAGCATCAATCTCAAAAGTGAACCACATCGGAGGACCAAAATGCACCACAAATGTTGATGTGGTTGACAGAATTTCGAGACACACAAAACAAATTGCACTTCATACAGAGAGGTAATGAGCTGCTACACAAATGGATTGAACTGATTTTTTCAATCATCCCAAAAACAAAACAAATTGAGTTTGAAAAAGAACTACACGAAATAGGTAGCCGAGCCGCACACGCGCGCAAACTGAGCTTCACGCCGCTTGGGCCAAACGAAGCGCACGTCCATAAAGAACGTACTGCTCCCCAAAACGAACATATATGTGGTAGTCGACAGAGAACTATGTGTTGTTCCGCAAGAGCACCACCGACGACCCACGAGAACTGCAAAGATGAGAAAAGTAAACAACGTGAAAAGAAAAGGGAGCTGCACCCGTGAGAAAAATGATCTGGACATTAAAAAACACTAGCGCCAAGCGCTCTGAAACGCATACGAGCATCATAGGCAACCGAACCATTTGGAGATCCCTGGGGAACTGCACCGGTGGCTCAACGCCTTTTTCCTGCTCCAACTAGTACGACGTTGCCTCAGGAAGGGTAAAAGCAACAAGTGAACTTCAAGATGTCGTGAGACAAACTGGGAGAGAACCAACGAGCTGCACACTCACACGCTGGCGAGCTGCAAGCTCTGTAGGAAGGGAGGGGTGGTGGTGTCGCGTGCTGGAGGTCGCTGTGTCCCGAGAGGAGCACGGTCTCCTCGTCGGGGATAGGAATGGAGCCCGGGCCACCCGTCGCTGGATGGACCGCGTCAAGGTGTCCTCGGCTCAGAGCAAGGAGAAAGCATGACTGGATCCGAGCACACGATGAAGGACCGCGGCGGTGCTGCCCGGTGGATCTAACATGCAGTGCTCCCCCTTCATGACTACACACCCCTGCCAATGTAGAAGGAGGAGGTCAATGGTGGACGAGCCGGGCCTGACAAACTTCGAGGCGGGCTGAGGAGAGCAGGCCAGTGACCTCATGCAGGACTGACGAGAGGAGGCCGGCGGGGACATCCGCCACCCAGATCCGGGTGGGGAGGATTCATGGCGACACGGCGATCTCGAAATCCGGGTACACCAGGAGAGAACAGCGGCGTGGAGACGGAAGGCTGACGGGTGCAGTGCTACTGGATCCGGCGGCAATGGGGTCCGGCGATGGTGGTGGTGATTGCCGTGGCTGGGGAGGCCGCCTTGCGATGCGAAGAAGGGCGGAGCAGGCCGGCGGGCGACAGCGCCGGTGGAAGGTGGACGGAGGGTGAGGCGGCACGGCGGCGGCCTAGGGTGGTGCTCCGGCGGCGGTCGCGGTATAAGGTTGACAGGGGTGGGGCGGCACGGCGGCGGGTGGGCCGACCTCCCGCATGTCCGTCGGAGCTGGGAGAGAGGGAAGTGGGGCGGTTCGCAGGAGGTGTCGCCGGAGCAGGTGGGGGCGCCGCCGCCGCCGCCGGGGGATGGGGGTGAGGAGGCGGGAGGTAGTTTGGTCATGGGTGGAG
>NC_057801.1:50986553-51011847 GCF_018294505.1 Triticum aestivum | reverse complement strand
CCTATTAGCACCTCTAAGAGACTGAGTCGGCAGATTATCTTGAGATTGACGAAGTTGCCACATACGCCTATGTAGTCGACGGGAACGTCTCCTCCCGCCGAACGCACATTGCCAAAAGGTCTGCAATAAATCCAGAAAAATGCGAGCACCAATGTTAAGTCTGGGACTTGTACTCGGATGGGCAAGGGATACAATGTCCTCTTAACCATCCAATAGTAGGTATTTTTTACTGTTTGGGTCAACCATCCAACTATGTTTGTCCAACACTTGATGGCTTATGTGTCACTTACTCGCTAAACTAAAACCACGACATTTATTTTTGATCAGACAGACTACTTTTTTGCGAGAAAAAAAGGGTTGCATGCCGCTCATGTATAACTTGTACGAGGGAAATTAATGATGCGGCCAACTATATTCACGCCTATCAAAGTGATGGACCATCGCACACCCGCACGGTCACCGCCAGCTTGGCCCATCACCGCCTCCTCTGTGTCACATGGCTGGATGGGCGCCGTTAATTCACCACCATGCCGCATGCCCAGCCCATTTCTCCATCTTTCTCCCATTCTTGCCTGTCAGTACGCGCGAGCCATCACCGCCTCCTTCGCACCACACGGTTGCACAGACACTCAGACTATCACCTACTCATCCGCGTCATATGGTTACACGGGTGCTAGTCCATCAACGCCTTCTCCACACCACACAGTTGCACAGGCGCCCAACCAACACCGCCTCCTCTGCACCACAAGGCTGCACGGGCTTTGCTTGTCCACCACCAGGCCGACACCCCGCCCATCTCTCCATCTTTCTCCCCTTCTTTTGTGTGGTAATTAACGTCGAACGACGACAACGCTTGGGGCCTAGAGGAGCAGGCGACAAAGTAGGCTGCCATGACTAGCATTGGCGCTGGACATGGACGGCTGTCGTCTTTGGAACTTGATCGGCTTTATCACCACACCATGGTCCACAAGGCCTGCAGTACAACTCCCGGTACCTCCTTCCTCTCCCTCTGCAATCCTTTCTTTCACACCTTGATCCAAATTCAATCTCGCTCGCTTCGGGGCTAAACAAGTAGTACATTATACTAGGATTTTATCTCACATTGTAAGGTTTCAACATGAAATCCCCATGCTTCACTGCTTGACTACCATGTCTGTACTTGTGGATTAAAAACCTCAGGCAGTTTATACATGACATGCTTTATGCCGCCTCTGTTTCACAATGTAGTGCATATTAGTTTTTTCAAAAGTCAAATATGTCCTTGTTTGATGAAGTGTCTAGAATAAACTATCTATATCCTAAGTACTAAATAAATAAACTATAAAAGTACATGTGGATGTTGATTTTTTTAAACTTGGTCAAACATGATACGCTTGACTTTTCAAAACAAAGTATGTACTATATTTTAGAATAGAGGGGGTATTAGTTAGCATATGGTGCCACGCCTACGGAGCACGGTTTCTAACATAACTTAATAGGCACTAAAACAATAGACAAGATGATAACTAGGTTTCTATGTGGAGATAATTTGATTAATTGTCACGGGGTCACTTATGTACACAGCTGACCAGACCTTATGAATGTATCAGTAATGCTAACATTCAAATAAAAACTGAGATCAATCACTTGTAGTATTATTTATCTATCCTCCCACTTCCGGCTCTTCCTCTTAGATGCCGCTATAAACATGCTTCATTCCCTTTCCTGTCGTTAGTCAGTGCAAAGCATTGCTTTTATTTCAAATATGTTTTTTATTTTGATTCTAACTACGCATTTGAATGATCGATATTCAAAACCTAGAAGCCATATACTTTCGTGCAATGCTGCAACTTCCCAGTATTTCACACTTCCACTATGTGTTTACCGTTATTGCAAACCATTATTGTTGGTGTTTTGTATTATTTGTATGTGAAGGTTATCAAATATTGGTTGGTCAAATCATAGAGTTGTATGATTGTTTTAGATGAATACTACAATCGGAAACCTCGGTTACGCATATCATAGTTTTGAATTAGTTTTGCGGATGAATATTATCTTCTCCATCCACTATTTTGGATATGTTTTTGGCAGTGCTGCTAACATATATCATTTTTGTGAAGAACAATAGTCGTAAAAAAGTGAGTAATATCCTACCAACTAGATGATGATGTGTCTTAGGATCCAAACATATCCTGCAATGCAATAAAGGGTGTGTTGGGGAACATAGCAGAAATTCAAAAAATTTCCTACGTAACACCAAGATCTATCTATGGAGAGACCAGCAACAAGTAGAAAGGAGAGTGCATCTACATACCCTTGTAGATCGCTAAGCGGAAGCGTTCAAGTGAACGGGGTTGATGGAGTCGTACTCGTTGTGATTCAGATCACCGATGATCCTAGTGCCGAACGGACGGCACCTCCGCGTTCAACACACGTACAGCTCGACGATGTCTCCCACGCCTTGATCCAGCAAGGAGAGAGGGAGAGGTTGTCGGCGGCGGCGCCGCCCGGCCAGGGAATCCGACGCAAGGGGTGGTCTCTGCCTCTGCTCCGAGCTCCGTAGGTCCGTCGGTCGCCCGGTGTATCTGGCTGCCAGTTTTTGTTTTTTGTTTTGGTTTGGTTTGACCCGCCCTGTATTTATGGTTCTGGCTGCAACTCGTGCATGGAGATATTAACACATGAAATCTGCAATCTAAATACACTGTTTAACTTCAAATGAACATTTGCGAGCTTTATCTGCTACACCAAACCAACTGTCACGGCTACAAAATAAAAATCTTGACAACCTATCAGCACCGGTTCTTTAACAAATATCACTGTCTTCACATAGCGTAGTTTAATGAGGATAATACTTTTTTTTTGCATGGTAATACGTGTCCCATTCATATCATAAAGAACAAAGTACAAGTCACGTAAAGACCGACATGATAAAACTGAAAACATAACAGAACATCTCTGAGCTTGACACCAACGCCCGTCACCTGCCTCCGGCACCACCACAGCAGCCACCGAAGAAAAGAATGACGAAGCACCTCCTGACCCGAGCTCGACGCGGCTCCATCGCTGATATGCAGCTTTACGGACCTTCAAGGTGGCTCACCAAAAGTGAAACCCTTACCGTTGAACGAATCAGACCGGGGCAACACCCTGGACACGCCATCGAACTCCAAATCTGGCAACCCACCACGACTAAAACGCCGAAGGAGGAAACCATATCTGCCATCCACCAACCACGAGCCCAGCACATGCTCCGTCTTCCATATGTCGTCGATGCAGACCACAATCTGCAACCGCTCCTGGACTACCTCCCAAGCTCCGCGCCGACGTTGGAGCAAACGCCGTCGCAACGGCGGAGCCCGAGGACACAGGTCCATCACGAGGATGCCGCCGCCACCACGCCATCCTTGCTTGAACGGACTGGTTTCCAAATCCATCCCCAACCATAGGACCGATGGTCTCGTGAGGGAAGGATCCAAAGAATCTTTATTCAGCGTTGTCATCGTCGCTGCCGAAGCAAAGACGCTGAACAACCTAAAAACCTAAACTATGAGAGAGTAAAACAATCCACACACGTGGATCCGGCGACCCCCCTCACCACCGAAGACCGAGGTCGCCGGTGGAGGGGAGCCGCCGGAGAGCGGCGTTGGAAGATCGGCCTACCCCTGGCAGCGACTAGGGTTCGAGCCGCCACGGACGAGAGAAAAACAAGGACGAGAGGAAAACGATCTGGGAATGCCCACAATGAGGATAATACTATAACAGATCAAATGCACGTTGAGGGAAATAAATTATTCCTCCCGTCTAAATACCACGCAAGGACTACTGAAATAATCGTTGTTACCGAGTTATTTCATGTTTGCAGAGTACCGAAACACGGGATCACGGCAAAACCTATGTAAGCTAGCCGAGTACGACTCTCGGAAAACAGCAAGACATGGCACATGCTAGACGTTACCATACCCCCGTCTGGATGTACCCGGCGAACATGAAACAACTCGGCTTATGAAGTGTATGCCGAGATTCCCCCCACGGCACCCGGCAAAGAGGTGGCATGTGGCACGACCGATTGCATTTGACGGCTCCATAAACTTGGAACCTGGTTGCAAGTTGAGTGGTAACAAACTATATATATTCTTCTCCATAAACTTGTAGCAATTTGTGTTTATTTTAGTGCTTTTACAATTTATCTAGTGTATGTTTCTTTTGCATTTGTTGCATAGATTGTCCCATGCAACACTAGGTTGGAGTGTGTCTTAGGGTCACTTACAACATTGAGCTGCAGAAAGGACCGACAAGGACTTGTATGGGAGGCAAAGGATGGGTCCAGTTCATTATGCAGAATGGTGTAACCGGCGGATAGATGATATGTTTTTGCTTGATAGGACCATTGTCGGTGTCAAAACCGGCGGATCTCGGGTAGGGGTCCCGAACTGTGCGTCTAGGCGGATGGTAATAAGAGACAAGGGACACGATGTTTTTACCCAGGTTCGGGCTCTCTCGATGGAGGTAAAACCCTACTCCTGCTTGATTGATATTGATGATATGGGTAGTACAAGAGTGGATCTACCACGAGATCAAGGAGGCTAAACCCTAGAAGCTAGCCTATGGTATGATTGTTGTTCGTCCTATGGACTAAACCCTCCGGTTTATATAGGCACCGGAGAGGGCTAGGGTTACACAGAGTCTGTTACAATGGTAGGAGATCTATATATCCGTATTGCCAAGCTTGCCTTCCACGCCAAGAAAAGTCCCATCCGGACACGGGACAAAGTCTTCAATCTTGTATCTTCATAGTCTTGGAGTCCGACCGATGATGATAGTTCGGCTATCCGGACACCCCCTAGTCCAGAACTCCCTCAGTAGCCCCTGAACCAGGCTTCAATGACGACGAGTCCGGCACGCATATTGTCTTCGGCATTGCAAGGCGGGTTCCTCCTCCGAATAATTCATAGAAGATTGCGAACACCAGGATAGTGTCCGGCTCTGCAAAATAAATTCCACGTACCACCGTAGAGAGAATAATATTCACACAAGTTCAATCTGCTGACGTATTTTGTGGCATGACGTCACACCACTACCAAGCCTTTACTCTAATCGTTTTTATTATACCACCTCAGCGCGTTTAGCGAAGCGGTTTCCTTGGCACATCTTGTCGAAGCAGAGATCGTGTTCCCCTTATTCCGGGATTCCCATCAATACGGACGTGGGTAACCCAACCGCGCCATTGATTGTGGCGCTTGGGAGATAAGCGAGTTTTATCAGGCCGGTGGGGACGTATAGTTTCGTCCGCCCATATATAAGGGGATAAGGATCCACCTCTTTCACCTACGCCTTCTTCCTCCTTTGCTTATCCATCTCCGCGCACTCGAGCTCCAGCGCCCAAGTCCGCACATCTCACCTCGAACCTTCTCCAGCCATGTCCGGAGCGGGAGGCAAGTGGATGGCCTCCTCCGTTACGGAGGGGCACATCGAGAAGCTGCGCGGCACCGGATACCTGTCCAGCGACATCGCGCACCGGCTGCCCGACGAGGGGCAGCTCATGAGAGGGTCGTATTCCTTCCCCACTTTCTCCGCGGACTGGGCTTCCCACTTCACCCCTTTGTCCGGGGGCTCATGTACTACTACGGCCTGGATTTCCACGATCTGGCCCCAAATTTCATCCTCAACATCTCGGCGTTTATCGTCGTGTGCGAGGCCTTCCTCTACATCCAGCCCCACTTCGGCTTGTGGCTAAAGACCTTCAATGTCAAGCCGAAGGTTGTGAAGGGGAGACAAGCGGAGTGCGGAGGCGCCATGGTGGAAAAAATGCCCAACGTCACTTGGCTCGAGGGTGCCTTCGTGGAATCCATCAAAGGGTGGCAATCGGGATGGTTCCACATCACCGAGCCGCGTGACCCTAAGTGGGCAGCGGCCCCCGAATTCAGATCTGGCATCCCCATGCAGCTCACCTCCTGAAAAGAGAAGGGCTTGCTATGGGGTAGTTCGGAAGAGCTGACCGGACTCCAGTCCTGTCTCCAGACCCTGGTGAACAAGAAGCTTAAGCTTGTCAACGTGATCCAGGTCATGCTCGTCCGCCGGATTCTCCCCTGCCAGCAATGGGCCTTCAATTTGTGGGAGTTTGATTCGGCACAGCACCGGACCTTGAGCGGGCTCTTCGACACGACGTACGAAGCTGCCTGGAGGGTGCTGTTCAAGGACGCCGAAGCTCCCGCATCCGCAACCGAAGATCGCGGATTCAGCACGCAGCGCCCGGCTGGCGAGGTAAGCTATGTTATCCTTTATGGGACATTTTCTTTTCATATTTTGACTCTATGCGGGATCTAAACTCCCAATGCCTTTAACAGGACTGGCAGAAGATATCCGGATAGGTTAACTGTCCGGCTCCCCTTCCAGAAGACCCAGCGGACACCCGTTTGACGGGGCTGCTGGTCCCGGCACTTTACGTGGTGCCGGAGAAGAAGGCCAAGAAGAAGGCCACGGGAACCCGAAGGAGTTCCCGGCCTCAGGTGGTATCGGACTCATCGTCCAATGACTCCGAGGCGGACTCCTCCCCTGAGGACGAGGAGGAGAAGAAAGAGGCCTCTCCCCCAGCGGGGGGAGAGAAGAAGAGGAAGGCCTCCCCAACGAGGGAGGCCGAAGGGTCCAAGAAGGGAAGGACCCTTCCCCCGGACTGCTCCTCCAACGTCGGCGACGGCGACGAGGAGTGGCCCTCAAGGGCCAAGCCCCTGGCGAGATCGTAAGTATCCGGACTCCTAGATAATTTATAATTTTTCTTTTCTCCACACGGTGTCTTTCTAATGCCGTATACAACCTGTAGTCCGGCCAAGGACGATCTTCCCGCTTCGTCGAGCGGGTCCTTGGGTACGTCGGATATGGATTCTCTTCCGACCGCCTCAACCCCCCGTGACACTGACGACGCCGAGGTGGGATCCCGGGAAGGGACCTACCAGGAGGTGGAGGCCCCGGAGGTGCCGCAAGGCAACCTCCCGGACTCTGCACCGGACTCCGCACCGGAACCTGCAGTGGTTCCGGAGTCCGGTGAGCGGCCCCTTCGTAAGAAGGGCAAGACTGTGACACCGGCGGCCTCTGTCCAACCGGAGGCACCGGATAACTTGTTGGACGTGCTCAATGGCGCTTCCATCAAAGAAGAACACCGCACTGTCATGAGTGCGGTGATTCAGAAGGTTCAGCTCGCCAAGAGCGGGCTGACCGAAGCCTGCAGCAGCCTTCTAACAGGCTTTGAGGTAAGAATTTTAAGATATGTAATATAATACCACATAGACAATAGCCCCTGATGCTCGGTTTGGTGTTCAGAAAGAAAAGCCGGACTGAGGATCTAAAAAGATATACGCAGGAGTTCTAAAAAATATGTCAATATGGGATTGCAGGCTGCGCTGCTGACCTCTGCCGCACTGACTGCGGAGGTCAATGCTTTGAAGCAGAGCCTCGAGTGGTCCAAGAGCGAGCTCGGCCGTGTCAAGAAGCAGCTCGAGGACAAGGAAGGTGAGTAACACCGTATTAAATTTGTACCTTACAGAAAAGGATTTGGTTGCAAGAGAAATAACAAGGATAACGTGGGTACTCCAGGGGCCACGAACGAGGCGGCGACCCTGAAGGAGGCGGTGTCCGCGGCCGAGCGCAATGCGGCCGCGGAGCGAGCCGAGCGAGAGAAGCAGGAGGCGCGGGTGGCGGAGGTGCAACAAGAGCTCCAGGATCTCATGGAAAAACATGAGAGTTTGGAGCGCGACTCAAAGACTCGAGAGTCCGAGCTTGCATCGGCTCTTGAGAGTGCCAAAGCCGCTAAGGCCGAAGCCCTCAAGGCCCTCCAGGAAATCGAGGCGTTGAAGAAGATAGCGGCGGATAAGGCATTTTTCATGCAAAGCAAGCATGTGAATGTGAATTACCTATTACTTACCCGAATTCGGAGATCTTCAGGAGTGTTCGTAGATCTGCCCCGCAGCGTGTCCGATGCTGCCGCTTTCTACCGGGCCGAGGAGGGGAGCTCGACGGAGAAGGTCTTCTGGTCTCAATATGCTGAGGCCGGACATCCGGTGCCCCTTAGCGACCAGCTGAAGCAGCTGGTCGAGCTCCACAAGGTGGCCGAACAGGCCATGAAGGGCCTCATAGTTCGGCTGTGGCCCAAGGAGGCCATGCCTGGGAGCTACTTCGGCCTGGTGCGGTGGCTGGTGGATGCATGTCCCTGGGTTGAAGTTGTCAAGCACTCCGCCTGCATTGAAGGTGCCCGTCAGGCCCTTGCCCGTGCAAAAGTGCACTGGAGCAGGATGGACGCTGAGAAGCTTCTGACGGATGCGCCGCCGGCGGGCAAGGAGTATCGCACGCCCGAAATGTATTATAAGAGTGTCCTGAAGGGTGCCCGCATGATTGCGGGTGAGTGCTCCAAAGATGTAATATTTGAGTAGACTCGCATTTTGTTATCCTGTGCGCTGAAGACTTTGTTCATATGTGCTAAGCAATGCTTGTTAATTTAAAATATTACCTTCTGTGCGGCTGTTTATCAAATCTGAGAGATGGCAAGTCGTCAGCTTCAGCCCCCATGCCACGAGTGCTGGGGTGTTAGGGATAAACTTGAGCGCTCTTGTTCCCATTTTTGGGTCCATCTAGGGAGGCGCTCAACACAACGAATGAGGCAACCGGACTTATACTGCTTGAACACTCTCACTTAGCCATAGAATTCTATAATTTTAAATTTCGGCGAAGCCCCTAGTGTTCGGAAGACCGAGTTCGGGGCGCTATCCACGCCTGGGCCGGACAAAGCCGGTTCCTCGCTCTAAGCGGCATAAGTCTTTAGGGACTCGAAAAGACCTCTCGAACAGCGACCAGCTCTCGCCTTATCATGACGGTCAGTTTTAGCTTTCTCCACTGAGGCGCTCGCCCAGCTCAACCGGGGCGCAATCGCAGTGGTTCTCCCAGTGCTATCTTAGCCGATACAACGGAACATAAGGTACCAAAACAGGGGAGCCGGGCAAACCCAACTATTGACCCAAGACATGATTCGGAGCCGATGCATATAATGCTATAAGTTCGGGGTGCCGCACTTGTGAAACTGTTCGGACTTATCACACCATAATGTGGGGAACTTAAGCCCCTGGTGTATTTAGCCGTACCAAAGTGTACGGATGCAACATGTCATAAATGAACATATGTATAAGAAAGAAATGCAATTATAAGCAAAAAGCGATGCATTGTTTATTCAAGAGATACTGCCATGAATGCCGAACGATACAAATAGTGCGGTAAGAAGGGATGGGACTGTTAAACATGTCCCCCTCCAGGGGTAGGCTGCGGAATGGTGTATAAAACAGATTTAATGCTCGTAATGGAGACCACCTGGATACTCGTCGTAGCCTTTCTCCTCCCCTGGCTGTTGCATCGTGAGTTCGGCAGGTCTACTACCGGACAGGGCCTCTGGTGAACGGAGTCCTGTGGGTAAGAAAAAAGAAAAAAGAAAAAGAGTGACACACTTGAGAGCCCCTGGTGTGGTTGAGCCGCACTCTGGGCCTGTCGTGGTCGTGCCCCTCCCCCTATGCCCATGGTATCTCCAGAGCGTAATGATGTATGCGAAGGACCAGTCTTGCAATTTTGCAAAGGCAGGGGTTGGGGCTGCATTGCTACGCATGCTCGGAACGTGCCAGGTGGTCTTGTTGTAGGTTACTCCGGGCGCGTTTAGCCGTGTCCGGTCGCTTAACGGCCGGACTCGAGAATTGCCTTAAGAGGCTGCTCTGTACTTCTGCCGCCAGAGCCGCTGTGTGTTCCTCCGTTCGGAGGGAGCGTTCAGTGTTTCCGTTGACCGTGATGACTCCTCGAGGGCCTGGCATCTTGAGCTTGAGGTATGCGTAGTGCGGCACCGCGTTGAACTTTGCAAACGCTGTCCGTCCGAGCAGAGCGTGGTAGCCGCTGCAGAACGGAACTGATTAACTCCTCGCTTCGGAAGTTATCCGGGGATCAGAAGACCACTTCCAGTGTAACTGAGCCTGTACAATTGGCCTCTACACCTGGTATGACGCCCTTGAAGGTCGTCTTTGTTGGTTTAATCCTTGAGGGGTTTATTCCCATCTTGCGCACTGTATCCTGATAAAGCAGGTTCAGGCTGCTACCGCCGTCCATCAGGACTCTGGTGAGGTGAAATCCATCGACGATTGGGTCTAAAACCAATGTGGAGAATCCGCCATGACGAATACTGGTGGGGTGGTCTCTTCGATCAAAAGTGATCGGGCAGGAGGACCATGGGTTGAACTTTGGGGCGACTGGCTCCATCGCATATACGTCCCTGAGTGCACGCTTCCGCTCCCTCTTGGGTATGTGGGTTGCGTATATCATGTTTACCGTCCGCACTTGTGGGGGGAAACCCTTCTGTCCTCTATTGTTCGGCGGCCGGGTCTCCTCCTCGTCATCGCTATGCAGCCCCTTGTCATTGTTTTCGGCAATTAACTTTCCTACCTGCTTGAATAACCAACAATCCCTGTTGGTGTGATTAGCTGGATTTTCGGGGGTGCCATGTATCTGGCAAGAGCGGTCGAGTATTCGGTCCAAATTGGACGGACCCGGAGTAGTTCTTTTGAATGGATTTTTCCGCTGACCGGGTTTAGAGCCTCTGAATCCGGCGTTGCCTGCCGTATCCTCAGTGTTATCACCGTTGACGCGGCGTTTGTTTTTGTTGCGATGCGACCTGCCATTGCGGTCCTTGGTATCCAGACTGCCAGAATTTTTGCTGAGGTTGTTACTGCGAGCTAGCCAGCTGTCCTCTCCTGCGCAAAAGCGGGTCATAAGTGATGTGAGGGCTGCCATGGATTTCGGCTTTTCCTGTCCTAGGTGCCGGGCAAGCCACTCATCGCGGATGTTATGTTCGAAGGCTGCGAGGGCCTCTGCATCCGGACAGTCGACGATTTGATTTTTCTTTCTTAAGAACCGTGTCCAGAACTGTCTGGCCGATTCGTCTCGCTGCTGAATTATGTGGCTTAAGTCATCGGCGTCTGTGCCCTGGAAGTTGTCAAGGAATGCGGCTTCCAGGTCTTCCCAACACCCAATTGATTCTGCTGGCAAGATGTTAAGCCAATGCCGAGCTGGTCCTTTAAGCTTGAGTGGGAGATATTTGATGGCGTGAAGATCGTCACCGCGGGCCATGTGGATATGAAGGAGATAGTCTTCGATCCAAACTGCGGGGTCTGTTGTTCCATCATAGGATACAATGTTCATGGGTTTAAACCCTTCGGGAATTTGATGATCCATTACTTCATCTGTGAAGCATAGTGGGTGTGCGGCGCCTCTATATTGGGTTATATCACGACGTAGCTCAACTGAGCTTTGTCTACTGTGTTCGGCCCGGCCGGAGTTGCTGTATCCGGCGCGACGGTCGTCGTTGCGCATCGTGGGGCGCCCACGCGATCCGTAGATCGATCTTGATTGTCTTTCCTTATCCTCCAATATGTCTCGCAAGTCCGGCGCATTCCCCCGTGGCTTCGTACTGTTCGAGCGGTGCCGGGGTATGATTCTAGTGGAGGGCCTAGAGGCCTCTCTGTCGCGGCCACTAGGTGGTCGGTCAGCCGTATTGTGCGCTGGTGATGCAGGTTTATATGCCTCCTCCTCTAATCGGGGGAGCAACTTGCGTTTGGGGTAGCTTTTGGAGGGGCGTTCGAGTTCATACTCTTCGGCCGCAAGGACTTCAGTCCATCTGTCGGCTAGCAGGTCTTGATCAGCTCTAAGTTGTTGCTGCTTTTTCTTTAGCCTGTTCGTTGTGGCCATTAGCCTGCGTTTGAAACGCTCTTGTTCGACGGGATCCTCGGGCACGACGAATTCGTCGTCGTTGAGGCTTGCCTCATCTCTGGAGGGAGGCATGTAATTATCATCCTCTACCTCTTCGTCTGTTGCTCTCTCATGAGGGCTGGCTTCTCCGTCCTCCTGTGCTGAATCTTGCTGGAGGGGGTTGTCTCCGGCACTCTCTGGGGTGTTATTATCTCCGGTGCCGGAATCTCCATTCTTGCTGTGGCGGGATTTAGAGCGGCGCCGTTGACGCTGGCGCTTCGGCTGTTTCTTGGAGGAGTCTTCCTCCGCTGCTTCCTCACCATTCCCATCCTTTGGGATGTCCACCATGTATATGTCATATGACGAGGTGGTCTTCCAATGCCCCGTAGGCGCTGGTTCTTGGTCGTCTCCGGCATCGTCGTTCATACCGTCGATGTCTTCGGAGTTGTAGTCTAGCATGTTGGTTAGATCGTCGACAGTGGCTACAAAGTGGGTGGTGGGTGGGCTTTGAATTTATTCGTCGTCCGCATCCCAACCGTCCTGACCGCAGTCCGGCCAGGGCTCTCCTGATAACGAGAGGTACTTTAGCGAGTTCAAGATGTCGCCAAAAGGTGAGTGTTGAAAGATGTCAGCAGCGGTGAACTCCATGATCGGCGCCCAATCGAATTCGATTGGAGGGGGCGCAGGAGGTTCGGAGTCCGGCGAGGAGTCCGGCACATCGGAGTCACGAGCGTCATAAGGGACAAGGTCAGTATTCGGCTCCATCACCGGAGGGGCAGCAGTCCCTGAGGCGGTGTCTAGCCACCCATGCTCAATCTACGCAATCGGCTCCAAATTAGGGGTCGGAGCGGGCTCATGTGCGGCCTCCAGGGCACTGTCCGGTAGCAGAGCTAAATCATGCCCATCGAGACAGTGCGGCGCGCTCGGCTGTGGCTCAAATCCATCGAAGATCAAGTCTCCGCGGATGTCAGCTGTGAAGTTTAGACTTCCAAATCTGACCTGATGGCCAAGGGCGTAGCTTTCCATCTGCTCCAGATGGCCAAGCAGATTGGCCCGCAGTGCAAAGCCGCCGAATACGAAGATCTGTCCGGGGAGAAAAGTCTCACCCTGGACTGCGTCGTTGTTGATGATCGAAGGAGCCATCAAGCCTATCGGTGACGACACAGAGGAATTCTCAATGAAAGCACCAATGTCGGTGTCAAAACCGGCGGATCTCGGGTAGGGGGTCCCGAACTGTGCGTCTAGGCGGATGGTAACAGGAGACAAGGGACACGATGTTTTTACCCAGGATCGGGCCCTCTCGATGGAGGTAAAACCCTACTCCTGCTTGATTGATATTGATGATATGGGTAGTACAAGAGTGGATCTACCACGAGATCAAGGAGGCTAAACCCTAGAAGCTAGCCTATGGTATGATTGTTGTTCGTCCTATGGACTAAAACCCTCCAGTTTATATAGGCACCAGAGAGGGCTAGGGTTACACAGAGTCGGTTACAATGGTAGGAGATCTACATATCTGTATTGCCAAGCTTGCCTTCCACGCCAAGGAAAGTCCCATCCGGACACGGGACGAAGTCTTCAATCTTGTATCTTCATAGTCTTGGAGTCCGGCCGATGATGGTAGTTCGGCTATCCGGACACCCCCTAGTCCAGGAGTCCCTCAACCATTTTCCACGATGTAGTTTCTCTATGCCGATGAGTCGGTCAGGATGACCCATTTCATTCTTACGTCTTCAACAAAAGAATCAAGCTCGACAATGATGAGACTGGCCGCCTCCTTGACATGCTACTGCCCAAAATATCCACATCGGGGTGCCATTTGTGACTCTCCCGACAAACACAAATCTTATTACCAAACACGTGATGGTATTTTATTTAAAGTACTACCTTCGTCTCGGTGAATAAGTCATTCGCGTATTTCTAGGTTGACGATTTAACTATCTAAATATGTATTATATGTGATAAAAAATATATATTTAGAAACTACATCCTTGTAGAAATCTAGTGATATACTTTTCATAACATATAACACATATTTAATTGCTCAAATCGATGACCTAGAACTACGCGAATGACTTATTCACCTAGGCGGAGGTAGTACCTATATTCTTTTCTGTCCAAATGTGATGGTCTCACGTAAGTGCTCTTTTTGATTTTCATCCATGACGACATCCCTAGAGATTACCTAGGAAGATAGCTACTAGCACTCCCATCTCGGTTAAGGAAGCCTTTGCTACACTACAGCTTGGCCTAGGGGGTGCCAGTACCGCTGCTTACAAGATGGACACAGACAGCCACATTGTCTTCAACAACTAGGGGTTGAAGGATTTCCTCGTGGGGAAAATCTACAAACCGGACATGTTGTGCTAATTACTAGGAACACTGCCCGCAATGACATGAACATGATGGTTGTCATTGATATCATCTAGTAGTAGAAGTAATCTCCAACTAGTACTTGAGGTCAATAATGCTACTATATATATGTGACTTAATTTGAGGGTCCATACCTAGGCCCTGCACGCCCAACCAAGAGGGAGGGCCCGGTGCCAGGGGCTACTAGGAAGCCGCCAGGGTGTTGGTGCTGCCGTTTAAATCCACAGAAATTCAGGGGAGACAAAAAAATCGTGGGACCTAGCACGTCGGCGTCACATGGCCCCTGGAGATGATTAGTAGCCTGGGATCATGCATGTTGCCTAGAGAAAAATAGTCAAGGTGCGCACAAACTCCTTCAATTTGGCCCACATCTGACTAGGTCGAACCCGCAACACATGTCTACAAATCGCCTCCTGCCAAGGACCAGGAAGATGGGTCATCGCAGCCGCCAACAGGAAACAATAACTAGGAGATGCATTGTCGTTGCAAACTAGGGATCGGGAAGCCTCTGCCAACCAGTGACTGATAGTCGTGCTATCCGAACCCTAAACTTGTGGATCCCCCGCATGAATCACAACGCGGTAATGCGTCCAACGCGGTGACACATGATGATAAGCACCTTGGAATCATATAGTTTTCCCTCATTGCCCGGCGCCTCCTTTTCCTGCATATATGAATTATGCACTTTAGACGGTGGACATCTTACAGTAATGGTTGTAGACCTAGTAAGTTGAGGAGTTGTACACTTCCTGTTTCGTTTGCTAGTGCAGCTAAACTCTGAACCTTATATATGCATAGACAATATATAGTCGCGCACTGCATGAGTACTCTTCAAGAGCTAGCTCCAATTAATGTATTTACTAGCTTGGCACATAGTTGGTAGGTTTCGATGTATATCTTGTAAATTAGATCAGAGTTGTCACGGCGAGTTAAACTAGAAGAGTTCGACCCCGCATATTTCAAATTTAAATCTGCCCCACGATATTAGCTAAAGCGTTGTTGCTAAGTGGTGTATAAAATTTCAATGTTTTTTAACTGAAGTTTATTGTTTTCAAGTAGCCTAATAGTTTATTTATAGGGAGAAACAAATCATGATGTTCATTACACAATTGCTTGGACTACCATGCTAGTTCTTAATAATAATAATTTATAAATCTCATCGTTCATTTTCATAATTTTCTTGCCAAGTATTTCCTAGCTTAAAAGATCATTTTTTGCCAAGTATTTCCTAGCTTAAAAGATCATTTCCATGCCTTGACCATTGGAGGATGGTCAATGTTTTTCTCTTTTTAGAAACTAGTCCATGAATTTTCTTATTTTTTGAGACACATGAATTTTCTTATCCTAAAATCTAAAAAGTGCACGCGCACTAAATGGAGAGAACGGGCGGCCAACTCCTAGCCACACGATCATGTCGCAAATTGCTCCCCGCCGGGCTAGGTGGCACATGGTCGGATTGGTTCCCTCCACAGTCCTGGGCTATTTTGTCTCCATCCGGATGCGGGGTGACCCATCTGTAAGAGATAGAGGGGCGCATGAGTGGGGCTTCTGGGCTGCGGTTTTCGAAATATGTGCCTGAAATTCCTCCCGTCGATGCTCTCTCCCCATTTCTCTCTTCTCATTCGTCTTTGTCTTCGTCAGGTCTCTCCACCAAACGCGATAGGGGTGAGGCCCGGCGGAGTCCTTAAATCGGCAGTGGGGGTCGCGGGTGGCTCTCTGCAGGGAGTCGCTGGTGGTGGTCGGCGTCGCAGGTATGCTCTTTCTCCTCCCTCTCTCTGTCTCGGCGGGGGAACGTCCTTGTTGTGGTTGCGCGGATGTGCCGGACTGCGAGGGAAGGCTTCATAGGGTTTGAAACACGCCAACTCCTCTCACTTTTGTGGTGGATTTTGCACATCTCTTGTCCCCTGCGGTTGAGTGTTCTCTGGTTCTTCGGTAGCAAGCCCCCGCTGTGGTGGGGATTCATGGCACAAAGGTGTAGTTGGGGTAGCGCACGGGTACGATAGGCAGCATAGGATGCTCGTCCATAGTGCCCGTTGTGCGTTTTTGGGTCGAATTTGATGACCTCATTGTTGTTATTCGGGTGCAGGGGTTTCAGATCTGTTTAGGGCCGTTGTTGGCAACTAAACAATGTTGTGATTTCTACTAGTCCTTCTCCTAGTTCTATTTTGTTTGTTGGTAGATGTGC
Organism: Triticum aestivum; assembly: GCF_018294505.1. Taxonomy (NCBI): domain Eukaryota; kingdom Viridiplantae; phylum Streptophyta; class Magnoliopsida; order Poales; family Poaceae; genus Triticum; species Triticum aestivum. The sequence goes on along the minus strand of NC_057801.1, from coordinate 50,995,550 downwards.
CCTAGATGTGTGCAATGAAATGGCTGATTGAACTAGTTTTTTGATTAGTTGCATAAAATTCTACCCAGATGGCTGTATCCCTATACTAGGTGGTTGTCCACATGTTCTGCACTTTGCACTAGTTGTCATGCTTAGTTGGCTTCCTGTTTGTACTAGGTTGGCTGTCTATATGCTTTTTCAATTGCACAAGTTTCCCGCTCAGTTGACTGCATCCCTATACTAGTTGGCTGTTCACATGTTCTGCACTTTGCACTAGTTGTCATGCTTAGTTGGCTTTCTGTTTGTACTCGGTTGGTTGTTTATATGTTGTTCAGTTGAACAAATTGGCCTGCTTCTGTGTTCGAGTTGCTTCTGCAGGTGCCCTGCTGGTGCTGGGGCGATTAAGATTGGAGGTAGCAGCCCCGTGTGCATTTCAGTTCGATTTTTCTCATTGTTGTACTATGTCTCTGTTTATGCGGGGGAATGGATTCTTTACTGTTTGATGGATGGGGAGTGTTGCGTTACTTGCTACTGATGGAGAGTGGGAATATGTGGACATGGGGTTACTAGTTAGCATCTTCTTCTTTCTTCCAAACAATATTTATGTGTGGAGAGGATGGATTGATGCTCCTATCCTTATGTCCTAGTGTTGATTGGTCTGCGACAAAATCCCGATTTGTATTTCTACCAAGTCCAGGAGATTAATCACGGTTGGTGGATAGCCTGTCCATTTTGCTGCATACTTATCCATATGTTCTAGTTGGCTATGCATTTTTGTTTGTCCCAATTGCACAAGTTATCATACTCAGCTAGATGCCTTTAGTTAACTATTCTAACTAGTTATTACTTGCCTCAGTGAACTAGTTGGCGTATATGTTGTCCAGTTGCACAAGTTGACTGCCCAGTTGGCTGCATCACTATAGTAGTTGGTTGTTCATAGTTTCTACAGTTTTGCACTAGGTGTCCTGCTTAATTATGTGTAGAGGTCTGCAGATCAAAGCAATCATTTATCATTTTTCTAGTCTGCATGTGTATCTTCTAACTACTATGGTTTTTTTTCTATTTCCCCGCAGGCTAAAAATGGTTATAATAGGAGGAGATGCGGATGGCAATGAAGAAGATGTATTATTTTCATTTTTTTTGTCTCTTTGAGTTTTTTCAACTTGTTCATGTATGCTTATATGCTTTTTTATGTTTTTTTGCTTGCTTAATTAGGGTTTTGCAAATCGGCCCCTTCGCCGGAACTCGAAGTGTTCTGCTGATTGATACGTCTCCAACGTATCTATAATTTTTTTTATTGTTCCATGTTGTTATATTATCATTCTTGGATGTTTTACAATCATTTTATAGCAATTTTATATTATTTTTGGGACTAACCTATTGACATAGTGCCCAGTGACAGTTGCTATTTTTTGCTTGCTTTGTACTTCGCAGGAAATCAATATTGAACGGAGTCCAAACACAGTGAAACTTTTTGGAGAATTTTTATGGACCAGAACACCCAGGATGGGCCAGACAAGTACCAGAAGGGTGCCTCGAGGGGGGCACAACCCACCTGCTCCAGGCGCGCCCTGGTGGGTTGTGCCCACCTCGGTGGCCTCCCGCACTGCCTCTTCGCCCTATAAATTGTCAAATATTCCAAAAACCCTTGGGGTAACCCTAGATCAGAAGTTCCGCCGCCATAAGCCTCTGTATCCATGAAAAACCAATCTAGACCCCGTTCCGGCACTCTGCCGGAGGGGGAGATCATCACTGGTGGCCATCTTCATCATCCTGGTGTACACCATGATGATGAGGGAGTAGTCCACCCTCGGGGCTGAGAGTTTCTACCAGTAGATATGTGTTTAATCTCTCTCTCTCTCTCTCTCTCTCTCTCTCTCTCTCTCTCGTGTTCTTGTATCGGGGGCTTTGTTAATATAGTTGTATAATATGGTATTTCTCCCTCTCTATCTTGTTGTGATGAATTGAGTTTTCCCTTAAGATTTCATTTTATTGGACTGAATACTCTATGAATTTGAGAGCAGTAGATATATGTCTTGCTATGAATACTTGTGGTGACAATGGGGTATCATATTAATTCACTTGATATGTATTTTGGCACTCAACTCGCGGATTCCCGAGGTGACATTGTGGTAATCTATGCATAGGGGTTGATGCACGTTCTCGTCTTTGTTTCTCAGGTAGAAATCTTGGGGCACTTTTTGAAGTTCTTTGTGTTGGATTGAGTATTATGAATATGAAATTGTTGGATTATTGTTTGCGTTGGGAGGAAGGACATGTTGTTCCAAGTGGAGATTTATTTTGAGTTTCTTGCTTCCTGTATTTTGGACTGAGCTTGTTTCTCGCCTATTCTGTCTTGTGTCGTTTGAACTTAATGGTTTGTAAGGTTCGGAACCTATGTGGATGTTGCCTTGTGACTTTATTAATTTAAAGCCGGACGCTCCTAGCATCTTCGTTTTAAAAGAAAGATTTGAATTCAAAAGATGGGGGACTGTACTCTTCTAGTTTAACTCAACGTGCCAACTCTGATCTAATTAAAAAGATATGCTGAATCCTGCCAATTGCGTGCCTAGCTAGTAAATACATTAATTAGAGCTAGTTCTTGGACAGTACTCATGTGATGTGCGGCTATACATAGTCTATGCATATATATAGTTCACAATTTAGCCGAGCTAGCAACCGAAACAGAGAGGATATCAGGATTAGTGTATAACTGCACAACATACCTGCAGGCAACCAGTGGTATAAGAGATGGACCGTCTAACCGTACGTACATGCATAATTCATATATGTAGGAGGAGACATCAGGAAATGAGGGAAAACCATGTGCTGTAATGCCGCTTCTCATCGCGTGTCACCGCGTTGCGATTCAGGTCCAGGTTCGGACGCCCCACACATGGTTCACTCTGAAAACCGCATGGAACGTGTCATGGGCCCGAAATAACCAGACCAGCAAGGTGGCGTGGCCCATGACATGAAGCGAGTGAGACGTCCATCCACTCACTTCAGCATCTGGAGAAGTACTTAAGCCCATAACACCTAGAGAAGATGATCAAAGTGGCGAAACCCCCTTCCTTCACCTTTTTCCTGTACTCTTTTTCCTACCTTGGCTCTCAATCCCCATTTCATTGCTTGCTTCTTCACCAAGTTGTACCCAGATTTGCCACAATTGAGTGTTAATTGCATAGCAGTGAGTTGAGCGTGACAGCTTTTTTATATATATTTTTCCCAAAAAAAGGCTTCTTTATGTACGAGTAGTATCTTCTGCATAGTATATGCGGGGTGAGATGTGAGCCTCCTGAGGCCATTTACCGCTTTTATCTCTCTGTCATGTGGGGCCACATTGGGAGCACCAGCACAACATGCCCTCTAGAGTCTTATTCTGCACACCAAACCCTTATTCTGCTAACAGCCGATTACTGTCCTGCACCTGCAAACTAAACTTCCCGAACCCCACTAACAAAACCGAATCAGAAAAGGCCCTACCCCCTCGGCGCATACATCCCCACCCCCACCCCCACCTCCCGCACGAAACCCACTTCCCCCTCCCCCGATCCAAATCACCACCTACCTCCACCTTCTGCAGCGCCGCCGCCCGCCGCCCCGTCCACCTTCTACCGGCGCCGCAGCCGGATCCCCGCCCCAGGCCACCGCCCCGCCCCGTTCCCGCAAACCTTCTACCAGCGCCACCTCCGGACCACCACCCGGCCGCCGCCGCGCCGCCCTGAACTCCTCCACCTTCTGCTTCAACGACCCCAACCCCGCCTCTCCCCGATCCGGCCCGGCCACGCCGCCTCCGACGAGCCATGGCGGCTGCACACTTCCTGCGCCCTTCCACCCTGCAGCGGCGTCGCCCAGCAAGATCCCTTCTGCCACTGTGGCTCACGGCCGGCGCGACCTGTCTCCCGCAGCAGGATTCGTCCGTCCCGGTCCCGTACGCAGCTGCGGGCACCACGGTGACCTCCCACCTCCAGGCGCACTGAGCCACCACGCCCCGCTCCAGGCTAGCCGCCCCATCCCATCCCCCACAACCGCAGCCTCCGACGACACTCCAGGCGACGGATCGAGGCATCCCAGGCCAGATCCCGTCGCCACGTTCCCTGGAAGTGAGGGATCCCGAGCGGCCTCCCCCGCTCTGACGTTCAGTCCGACGATGCTCCGCCTGAAGTGCACTTGTTGGGCGCGTGCGAAAACATCCCCTCCCCGCTCTGCAGTGCGCCTCACTGTCACGGTAGCGCGGCGGGTGCAGCTTGGTTGTGTGGCAGGTGCAGCTCAGCCAGCTTCTGCGTGCAATACACTGGACAAATTTCCTTTCTGTTGTTGAGAAAAAAGTCAAGTGGACTTCAGTTGGAAGGATGTTCATAGGTTCAGCTTATTACAGTTGTCCCCATCGCATTTTTTTGCAGAAACAGAGAAGCTACGATGCAGTCCATTCCCCCGAGCAAGCTACATCACCTCCCCCTGACCTTTCAGTTCATGGTCGTGCAATACTCTCGTGACGCCACAGCGGTGTTGTTGCACTGGGTGCTCCTAGTGCACTTCAAAGTTTTTTTTTGGTTTGTTCAGATTTGCACGGCAGTGCACTTCAACCTGGTGGTGCCCCTATGTCATTCATGTTTTTTGGCTCTTTTAGTTTTTAATATGTTGTACTTGTAAGGTGTGGTTCCCTTCTATTTTTGAACGGGGCAAACACATTAAAAAAGGCCAGTCTGAATGGCCCCTAACCGGCCATTCACATCGCGGATGCTTGCAGTCCAGCCTTGCAGTTTGCGGACATGGCCATGGCATGAAGTTTGGTTAGAGCAGGCATGAGGTTCGGCCAGACCATGGGTGCATTTTTTTAGTGTATCCGCCTCACGCTATTTTTATGTGTTTGCAATGCAAAAGAGAAAAAAGATGTAGTACGCTTGCCTTGCTTCAGTGTCACATAGCCGCATTTATTTTGCATATGAGATAGTGCACTCTGTTTCGCTCATGTGTTTCAAAGCTTGGTGCTGAATGTGTTTTGTCCTCCGATGTGGTTCACTTTTAAAGTGTGACATGAAAAGTGTGAAAAATTTAGCGAAACAACAAGATATTAATGTGGTTCGTTTTGATATATGTCGTGTTTCACTTGTCCCCATCTCTGCGGTCCACTCTCTTTCATAAGGAAAGTTGAAAAGAAAACAACAAAAACTTGCAAAAACTCATCCGAGAAAAATGTACGTCCGACAAAATAAATTATGCAGCTCGCTTGCCCGTCCGACGCAGTGCGGTTTTCATTCAGAAGCAGTGCGGTCGGCGGTATGATGTTGTTCATCCCGTAAGCGAAAAAAAGTAATGCGGTTCACTTTTTGGTACTGTTGTGGTTCATTTACACCCGATGTGAAGTGCACTCTACTTTTTCGTTCTTCAAAAAATCACGTTTGAATAAAAGAAACCATGCAGTTCTCTTACCTGTGTGATGCAGTGCGGTTTTTCGTCCGTTGCAGTGCGGTTTTCAGTCGGATGAAGTACCCACGTCGATTTGGGTGTCGCGAAAAACAGAGTGTCCGCATTTCGATAAATTCGACATTCCTCTTAAACCGTAAAGAATTAGAGAGAGTGTTCTACATGAAAGAGTTGCGTATCGTCGATATCTTTCCAACGGTGTATCATTTGAATCATTCCGACCAGCGTTTGCAAAAATTTCGTCAAAAACGGCCGCTGTCACTCGTCGTCCGCCGCACGAATTTCAAAATTAACTTAAAACCGTAACGAATTTCAAAAATATTTCAACATATGACAGTTGCGCCTCGTTCATAGCTTTCCAACGGCGTATCACACGCTTTGTTTCGACAAACGGTTCAAAAACTGGAGCAAAAGCAGTACCAAAAATTTGAAAAAAATTGAAAAACAGAATTCCGCGATTTAGTAAATTTGAAACTGCTCTTAAATCGTAAGGAATTGGAGAAAAATTTATATATGAAAAAGATGCGCCTATACGATATCTATCCAATGGCTTATCGTTTGCTTCATTCCGACGAGCGGTTTAGAAGAAATCGCGAAAAAACGCTCGGTGCCACTCGTCATGGGCCGCACTATTTTTAATACTGCTCTTAAACCGTGTGGAATCTTGAAAAGTGTTCAACATGTCGAAGTTGCGCCTAATCCATAGCTTTTCAACGGTATATTACTCGCCTCATTCCGATAAACGGTTAATTTTCGGTACTGTTTTCGCTTTAATTTTTTAACCGTTTCAATACTCACACGAGTGAACTTCTCGTCGGAAAAAAACTGCACGCGTTATTTTTTCGGTACTTTTTTTGCTCTAATTTTTTAACCGTTTCACACGAGTGAACTTCTCGTCGGAAACACTACACACGTTATTTTTTTTGGTACTGTTTTCGCTCTAATTTTTTAACTGTTTAACGGAATGAGGCGTGTAATATACCATTGAAAAGTTATGGATTAGGGGCAACTTCGACATGTTGAACACTTTTCGAGATTCCAGACGGTTTAAGAGCAGTTTTGAAAATGGTGCGACCCATGACGAGTGGCAGCGAGCGTTTTTTTCGCAATTTGTTCTAAAACGCTCGTCGGAATGAGGCAAACGATACGCCGTTGGATAGATATCGTCGAGGTGCATCTTTTTCATATATAAAGTTTTCTCTAATTCCTTAAGGTTTAAGAGCAGTTTCAAATTTACTAAATCGCGGAATTCTGTTTTTCAAATTTTTTCAAATTTTCGGTACTGTTTTCTCTCCAGTTTTTGAACCGTTTGTCAAAACGAGGCGTGTGATACACCGTTGGAAAGCTATGAACGAGGCGCAACTTCCATATGTTGAAATATTTTTAAAATTCCTTATGGTTTCAAGTTAATTATGAAAATCGTACGGCGGACGACGAGTGGCAGCGGCCATTTTTGGCGAAATTTTTGCACACCGCTGGTCGGAATGATTCAAACGATACGCCGTTGGAAAGATATCGATGATACGCAACTCTTTCCTGTATAACACTCTCTCTAATTCTTTACGGTTTAAGAGGAATTTCGAATTTACCAAAATGCGGACGCTCTGTTTTTCGCGACACCCAAATCGACGTGGGTACTTCATCCGACTGAAAACCGCACTGCAACGGACGAAAAACCGCACTGCATCACACGGGTAAGAGAACCGCATGGTTTCTTTTATTCAAACGTGATTTTTTTCAAGAACAAAAAAGTAGAGTGCACTTCACATCGGGTGTAAATGAACCACAACAGTACCAAAAAGTGAACCGCATTACTTTTTTTTGCTTTCGTAACAATTTTTTGCACTTACGGGATGAACAACATCATACGGCCGACCGCACTGCTTCAGAATGAAAACCGCACTGCATCGGACGGGTAAGCGAGCGGCATAATTTCTTTTGTCGGACGTTATTTTTCTCATACGAGTTTTTGTTGTCTTTTTTTCACTTTTTTTATGAACGAGTGGACCGCAAAGACTAGTGCAAGTGAACCACATCATATATCGAAGTGAACCCGCATTAACATCTTGTTGTTTCGCTAAATTTTTCACACTTTCATGTTAGGTGCAAGGGAACAGCATCAATCTCAAAAGTGAACCACATCGGAGGACCAAAATGCACCGCAAATGTTGATGTGGTTGACAGAATTTCGAGACACACAAAACAAATTGCACTTCATACAGAGAGGTAATGAGCTGCTACACAAATGGATTGAACTGATTTTTTCAATCATCCCAAAAACAAAACAAATTGAGTTTGAAAAAGAACTACACGAAATAGGTAGCCGAGCCGCACACGCGCGCAAACTGAGCTTCACGCCGCTTGGGCCAAACGAAGCGCACGTCCATAAAGAACGTACTGCTCCCCAAAACGAACATATATGTGGTAGTCGACAGAGAACTATGTGTTGTTCCGCAAGAGCACCACCGACGACCCACGAGAACTGCAAAGATGAGAAAAGTAAACAACGTGAAAAGAAAAGGGAGCTGCACCCGTGAGAAAAATGATCTGGCCATTAAAAAACACTAGCGCCAAGCGCTCTGAAACGCATACAAGCATCATAGGCAACCGAACCATTTGGAGATCCCTGGGGAACTGCACCGGTGGCTCAACGCCTTTTTCCTGCTCCAACTAGTACGACGTTGCCTCAGGAAGGGTAAAAGCAACAAGTGAACTTCAAGATGTCGTGAGACAAACTGGGAGAGAACCAACGAGCTGCACACTCACACGCTGGTGAGCTGCAAGCTCTGTAGGAAGGGAGGGGTGGTGGTGTCGCGTGCTGGAGGTCGCTGTGTCCCGAGAGGAGCACGGTCTCCTCGTCGGGGATAGGAATGGAGCCCGGGCCACCCGTCGCTGGATGGACCGCGTCAAGGTGTCCTCGGCTCAGAGCAAGGAGAAAGCACGACTGGATCCGAGCACACGATGAAGGACCGCGGCGGTGCTGCCCGGTGGATCTAACATGCAGTGCTCCCCCTTCATGACTACACACCCCTGCCAATGTAGAAGGAGGAGGTCAATGGTGGACGAGCCGGGCCTGACAAACTTCGAGGCGGGCTGAGGAGAGCAGGCCAGTGACCTCATGCAGGACTGACGAGAGGAGGCCGGCGGGGACATCCGCCACCCAGATCCGGGTGGGGAGGATTCATGGCGACACGGCGATCTCGAAATCCGGGTACACCAGGAGAGAACAGCGGCGTGGAGACGGAAGGCCAACGGGTGCAGTGCTACTGGATCCGGCGGCAACGGGGTCCGGCGATGGTGGTGGTGATTGCCGTGGCTGGGGAGGCCGCCTTGCGATGCGAAGAAGGGCGGAGCAGGCCGGCGGGCGACAGCGCCGGTGGAAGGTGGACGGAGGGTGAGGCGGCACGGCGGCGGCCTAGGGTGGTGCTCCGGCGGCGGTCGCGGTATAAGGTTGACAGGGGTGGGGCGGCACGGCGGCGGGTGGGCCGACCTCCCGCACGTCCGTCGGAGCTGGGAGAGAGGGAAGTGGGGCGGTTCGCAGGAGGTGTCGCCGGAGCAGGTGGGGGCGCCGCCGCCGCCGCCGGGGGA
>NC_057801.1:50971543-50985974 GCF_018294505.1 Triticum aestivum | reverse complement strand
CCTATTAGCACCTCTAAGAGACTGAGTCGGCAGATTATCTTGAGATTGACGAAGTTGCCACATACGCCTATGTAGTCGACGGGAACGTCTCCTCCCGCCGAACGCACATTGCCAAAAGGTCTGCAATAAATCCAGAAAAATGCGAGCACCAATGTTAAGTCTGGGACTTGTACTCGGATGGGCAAGGGATACAATGTCCTCTTAACCATCCAATAGTAGGTATTTTTTACTGTTTGGGTCAACCATCCAACTATGTTTGTCCAACACTTGATGGCTTATGTGTCACTTACTCGCTAAACTAAAACCACGACATTTATTTTTGATCAGACGGACTACTTTTTTGCGAGAAAAAAAGGATTGCATGCCGCTCATGTATAACTTGTACGAGGGAAATTAATGATGCGGCCAACTATATTCACGCCTATCAAAGTGATGGACCATCGCACACCCGCACGGTCACCGCCAGCTTGGCCCATCACCGCCTCCTCTGTGTCACATGGCTGGATGGGCGCCGTTAATTCACCACCATGCCGCATGCCCAGCCCATTTCTCCATCTTTCTCCCATTCTTGCCTGTCAGTACGCGCGAGCCATCACCGCCTCCTTCGCACCACACGGTTGCACAGACACTCAGACTATCACCTACTCATCCGCGTCATATGGTTACACGGGTGCTAGTCCATCAACGCCTTCTCCACACCACACAGTTGCACAGGCGCCCAACCAACACCGCCTCCTCTGCACCACAAGGCTGCACGGGCTTTGCCTGTCCACCACCAGGCCGACACCCCGCCCATCTCTCCATCTTTCTCCCCTTCTTTTGTGTGGTAATTAACGTCGAACGACGACAACGCTTGGGGCCTAGAGGAGCAGGCGACAAAGTAGGCTGCCATGACTAGCATTGGCGCTGGACATGGACGGCTGTCGTCTTTGGAACTTGATCGGCTTTATCACCACACCATGGTCCACAAGGCCTGCAGTACAACTCCCGGTACCTCCTTCCTCTCCCTCTGCAATCCTTTCTTTCACACCTTGATCCAAATTCAATCTCGCTCGCTTCGGGGCTAAACAAGTAGTACATTATACTAGGATTTTATCTCACATTGTAAGGTTTCAACATGAAATCCCCATGCTTCACTGCTTGACTACCATGTCTGTACTTGTGGATTAAAAACCTCAGGCAGTTTATACATGACATGCTTTATGCCGCCTCTGTTTCACAATGTAGTGCATATTAGTTTTTTCAAAAGTCAAATATGTCCTTGTTTGATGAAGTGTCTAGAATAAACTATCTATATCCTAAGTACTAAATAAATAAACTATAAAAGTACATGTGGATGTTGATTTTTTTAAACTTGGTCAAACATGATACGCTTGACTTTTCAAAACAAAGTATGTACTATATTTTAGAATAGAGGGGGTATTAGTTAGCATATGGTGCCACGCCTACGGAGCACGGTTTCTAACATAACTTAATAGGCACTAAAACAATAGACAAGATGATAACTAGGTTTCTATGTGGAGATAATTTGATTAATTGTCACGGGGTCACTTATGTACACAGCTGACCAGACCTTATGAATGTATCAGTAATGCTAACATTCAAATAAAAACTGAGATCAATCACTTGTAGTATTATTTATCTATCCTCCCACTTCCGGCTCTTCCTCTTAGATGCCGCTATAAACATGCTTCATTCCCTTTCCTGTCGTTAGTCAGTGCAAAGCATTGCTTTTATTTCAAATATGTTTTTTATTTTGATTCTAACTACGCATTTGAATGATCGATATTCAAAACCTAGAAGCCATATACTTTCGTGCAATGCTGCAACTTCCCAGTATTTCACACTTCCACTATGTGTTTACCGTTATTGCAAACCATTATTGTTGGTGTTTTGTATTATTTGTATGTGAAGGTTATCAAATATTGGTTGGTCAAATCATAGAGTTGTATGATTGTTTTAGATGAATACTACAATCGGAAACCTCGGTTACGCATATCATAGTTTTGAATTAGTTTTGCGGATGAATATTATCTTCTCCATCCACTATTTTGGATATGTTTTTGGCAGTGCTGCTAACATATATCATTTTTGTGAAGAACAATAGTCGTAAAAAAGTGAGTAATATCCTACCAACTAGATGATGATGTGTCTTAGGATCCAAACATATCCTGCAATGCAATAAAGGGTGTGTTGGGGAACGTAGCAGAAATTCAAAAAATTTCCTACGTAACACCAAGATCTATCTATGGAGAGACCAGCAACAAGTAGAAAGGAGAGTGCATCTACATACCCTTGTAGATCGCTAAGCGGAAGCGTTCAAGTGAACGGGGTTGATGGAGTCGTACTCGTCGTGATTCAGATCACCGATGATCCTAGTGCCGAACGGACGGCACCTCCGCGTTCAACACACGTACAGCTCGACGATGTCTCCCACGCCTTGATCCAGCAAGGAGAGAGGGAGAGGTTGAGGAAGACTCCATCCAGCAGCAGCACAACGGCGTGGTGGTGATGGAGGAGCGTGGCAATCCTGCAGGGCTTCGCCAAGCACCTACGGGAGAGGAGGAGGTGTCACGGGAGGGAGGGAGGCGCCAGGGGCTCAGGTATGGATGCCCTCCCTCCCGTCCACTATATATAGGGGCAGGGGAGAAGGGGGAGGCGCAGCCTTGCCCCTTCCTCCAAGGAAAGGGTGCGGCTAAGAGGGGGGAAGGAGTCCATCCTCCCCAAGGCACCTCGGAGGTGCCTTCCCCCTTTAGGACTCTCCCCTTTTTCCTATATCTTGGCGCATGGGCCTCTAGGGGCTGGTGCCCTTGGCCCATGTAGGCCAAGGCGCACCCCCTACAGCCCATGTGCCCCCCCGGGGCAGGTGGCCCCACCCGGTGGGCCCCCGGGACCCTTCCGGTGGTCCCGGTACAATACCGATGACCCCGAAACTTGTCCCGATGGCCGAAACAGGACTTCCTATATATAAATCTTTACCTCCGGACCATTCCGGAACTCCTCGTGACGTCCGGGATCTCATCCGGGACTCCGAACAACATTCAGTAACCACATACAAACTTCCTTTATAACCCTAGCGTCATCGAACCTTAAGTGTGTAGACCCTACGGGTTCGGGAGACATGTAGTCATGACCGAGATGTTCTCCGGTCAATAACCAACAGCGGGATCTAGATACCCATGTTGGCTCCCACATGTTCCACGATGATCTCATCGGATGAACCTCGATGTCAAGGACTCAATCAATCCCGTATACAATTCCCTTTGTCTAGCGGTATGGTACTTGCCCGAGACTCGATCGTCGGTATACCGATACCTTGTTCAATCTCGTTACCGGCAAGTCTCTTTAATCGTTCCGTAACACATCATCCCGTGATCAACCCCTTGGTCACATTGTGCACATTATGATGATGTCCTACCGAGTGGGCCCAGAGATACCTCTCCGTTTACACGGAGTGACAAAATCCCAATCTCGATTCGTGCCAACCCAACAGACACTTTCAGAGATACCCGTAGTGTACCTTTATAGACACCCAGTTACGTTGTGACGTTTGGCACACCCAAAGCATCCGGGAGTTGCACAATCTCATGGTCTAAGGAAATGATACTTGACATTAGAAAAGCTTTAGCATACGAACTACATGATCTTGTGCTAGGCTTAGGATTGGGTCTTGTCCATCACATCATTCTCCTAATGATGTGATCCCGTTATCAACGACATCCAATGTCCATGGTCAGGAAACCGTAACCATCTATTGATCAACGAGCTAGTCAACTAGAGGCTTACTAGGGACATGGTGTTGTCTATGTATCCACACATGTATCTGAGTTTCCTATCAATACAATTCTAGCATGGATAATAAACGATTATCATGAACAAGGAAATATAATAATAATCAATTTATTATTGCCTCTAGGGCATATTTCCAACAGTCTCCCACTTGCACTAGAGTCAATAATCTAGTTCATATCGATATGTGATTAACACTCAAGGTCACATCCCCATGTGACTAACACCCAAAGAGTTTACTAGATTCAATAATCTACTTCACATTTACCATGTGATTAACACTCGATGAGTTCTGGGTTTGATCATGTTATGCTTGTGAGAGAGGTTATAGTCAACGGGTCTGAACCTTTCAGATCCGTGTTTGCTTTACAAATCTCTATGTCATCTCCTAGATGCAGCTACCACGTTCTATTTAGAGCTATTCCAAATAACTGTTCTACTTGGAGCTATTCTAAATTGTTGCTCCATTATACGTATCCTGTATCTCTACTCAGAGCTATCCGGATTGGTGTTAAGCTTGCATCAACGTAACCCTTTACGACGAACTCTTTTACCACCTCCATAATTGAGAAAATTCCTTAGTCCACTAGTTACTAAGGATAACTTTGACCGCTGTCCTGTGATCCATTCTTGGATCACTCTTGTACCCCTTGACTGACTCATGGTAAAGCATACTTCAGGTGCGGTACACAGCATAGCATACTGTAGAGCCTATGTCTTAAGCATAGGGGACGACCTTCGTTCCTTTCTCTCTATTCTGCCATGGTCGAGCTTTAAGTCTTAACTTCATACCTTACAACTCAGGCAAGAACTCCTTCTTTGACTGATCCATCTTGAACACCTTCAAGATCACGTCAAGGCATGTGCTCATTCAAAAGTACTATTAAGCGTTTTGATCTATCCTTATAGATCTTGATGCTCAATGTTCAAGTAGCTTAATCCAGGTTTTCCATTGAAAACACTTTCCAAATAACCCTATATGCTTTCCAGAAATTCTACGTCATTTCTGATCATTAATATGTCAACAACATATACTCATCAGAAATTCTATAGTGCTCCCACTCACTTCTTTGGAAATACAAGTTTCTCATAAACTTTGTATACACCCAAAATCTTTGATCATCATCAAAGCATACATTCCAACTCCGAGATGCTCACTCCAGTCCTCAGAAGGATTGCTGGAGCTTTGCATTAGCATATTTCAGGATAGACAAAACCTTCCGGTTGTATCACATACAACCTTTCCTCAAGAATCATCGAGGAAACAATGTTTTGACATCCTATCTGCAAGATTTCATAAATAATGCAGTAATTGCTAATATAATTCCAACAGACTCTTAGCATCGCTACGAGTGAGAAAGTCTCATCGTAGTCAACTCCTTGAACTTGTCGAAAAACATCTTAACGACAAGTCGAGCTTTCTCAATGGTGACACTTACCATCATTGTTTGTCTTCCTTTCAAAATCCATATGTACCTAACAGCCTTACGACCATCAAGTAGTTCTTCCAAAGTCTACACTTTGTTTTCATACATGGATCCTCTCTCGGGTTTTATGGCCTTGAGCCATTTATCGGAATCCGGGCCCACCATCGCTTCTCCATAGCTCGTAGGTTCATTGTTGTCTAGCAACATGACTTCCAAGACAGGATTACGTACCACTCTGAAGTAGTACGCATCCTTGTCATCCCACGAGGTTTGGTAGTGACTCGATCCGAAGTTTCATGATCACTATCATAAGCTTCCACTTCAGTTGGTGTACGTGCCACAGGAACAACTTCCTGTGCCCTGCTACATACTTGTTGAAGTGACGGTTCAATAACCTCATCAAGTCTCCACCATCCTCCCACTCAACTTTTCGAGAGAAACCTTTCCTCGAAAAAGGACCCGATTCAAGAAATAATCCCTATTGCTTTCGGATCTGAATTAGGAGGTATACCCAACTGTTTTGGGGTGTCCTATGAAGATGCATTTTATCTGCTTTGGGTTCAAGCTTATCAACCTGAAACCTTTTCACATAAGCGTCGCAGCCCCAAACTTTCAAGAAACGGCAACTTAGGTTTCTCCAAACCATAGTTCATACGGTGTCGTCTCAACGAAATTATGTGGTGCCCTATTTAAAGTGAATGTGGTTGTCTCTAATGCCTAACCCATGAACGATAGTGGTAACTCGATAAGAGACATCATGGTATGCACCATATCCAATAGGGTGCAACTATGACGTTTGGACACACCATCACACTATGGTGTTCCAGGCTGTATCAGTTGTGAAACAATTTCCACAATGTTTTAATTCTGTGCCAAACTCGTGATTCAGATATTCATCTCTATGATCATATCATAGATCTTTTATCCTCTTGTCACGACGATCTTTCAACTTCACACTGAAATCACTTGAACCTTTCAATAATTCAGACTCGTGATTCATCAAGTAAATATACTCAACATCTACTCGAATCATCTGTGAAGTAAGAACATAACGATATTCACTGCATGCCTCAGCACTCATTGGACTGCACACATCAAAATGTGTTACTTCCAACAAGTTGCTTTCCTTTTCCATCTTACTGAAAACGAGGCTTTTCAGTCATCTTGCCCATGTGGTATGATTTGCATGTCCCAAGTGATTCAAAATCAAGTGAGTCAAAACGGTCCATTTGCATGGAGTTTCTTCATGCATATACACCAATAGACATGGTTCGCATGTCTCAAACTTTTCAAAAACGAGTGAGCCCAAAGATCCATCAATATGGAGCTTCTTCATGCGTTTTATACCGATATGACTTACATGGCAGTGCCACCAGTAAGTGGTACTATCATTACTATCTTTTGGCATGAAAATGTGTATCACTACGATCGAGATTCAATAAACCACTCAGGTTTAATACTAATCTTGATGGTAGAGGGAACGTGCGATGGTTGATTACATCAAACTTTGAAACACTTCCAACATATATCGTCAGCTCACCTTTAGCTAGTCTCCGTTTATTCCGTAGCTTTTATTTCGAGTTACTAACACTTAGCAACCGAACCGGTATCTAATACCCTGGTGCTACTAGGAGTACTAGCAAAGTACACATTAACACAATGTATATCCAATATACTTCTATCGACCTTGCCAGCCTTCTTATCTACCAAGTATCTAGGGTAATTCTGCTCTAGTGGTTGTTCCCCTTATTACAGAAGCACTTAGTCTCGGGTTTGGGTTTTACCTTGGGTTTCTTCACTAGAGCAGCAGCTGATTTGCCGTTTCATGAAGTATCCCTTCTTGCCCTTGCCCTTCTTGAAACTAGTGGTTTCACCAACCATCAACAATTGATGCTCCTTCTTGATTTCTACTTTCGCGGTGTCAAACATCGCGAATACCTCAAGGATCATCATATCTATCCCTGATATGTTATAATTCATCACGAAGCTCTAACAGCTTGGTGGCAATGACTTTGGAGAACCATCACTGTCTTATCTGGAAGATCAACTCCCACTCGATTCAAATGATTGTTGTACTCAGACAATCTGAGCACAAGCTCAACAATTGAGCTTTTCTCCTTAGTTTGCAGGTTAAGAAAGTCATCGGAGGTCTTATACCTCTTGACATGGGCACGAGCCTGAAATCCCAATTTCAGCCCTCAAAACATCTCATATGTTTCGCGATGTTTCAAAAACGTCTTTGGTGCCTCAACTCTAAACCGTTTAACTGAACTATCACGTAGTTATCAAAACGTGTATGTCAGATGTTCACAACAACCACAGACAACGTTCGAGGTTCAGCACACTGAGCGGTGCATTAAGGACATAAGCCTTCTATGAAGCAATGAGGACAATCCTCAGTTTACGGACCTAGTCCGCATAATTGCTACTATCAACTTTCAACTAATTTTTCTCTAGGAACATATCTAAACAGTAGAACTATAGCGTGAGCTACGACATAATTTGCAAAATCCTTTTGACTATGTTCAGGATAATTAAGTTCATCTTATGAACTCCCACTCAGATAGACATCCCTCTAGTCATCTAAGTGATTACATGACCCGAGTCAAACTAGGCCGTGTCCGATCATCACGTGAGACGGACTAGTCATCATCGGTGAACATCTTCATGTTGATCGTATCTTCTATACGACTCATGCTCGACCTTTCGGTCTCCGTATTCCGAGGCCATGTCTGTACATGCTAGGCTCGTCAAGTTAACCCTAAGTGTTTTGCGTGTGTTCCGAGGCCATGTCTGTACATGCTAGGCTCGTCAACACCCGTTGTATTTGAACGTCTGAATAAAACACCCGATCATCACGTGATGTTTTGAAACAGCAAACTGTCGCAACGGTGCACAGTTAGGGGAGAACACTTCTTGAAATTGTTGTAAGGGATCATCTTATTTACTACCGTCGTTCTAAGCAAATAAGATGCATAAACATGATAAACATCACATGCAATCAAATAGTGACATGATATGGCCATCATCACTTTGCTCCTTTTGATCTTCATCTTCGGGGCTCCATGATCGTCATCGTCACCGGCATGACACCATGATCTCCATCATCATGATCTCCATCATCGTGTCTTCATGAAGTTGCCTCGCCAACTATTACTTCTACTACTATGGCTAACGGTTAGCAATAAAGTAAAGTAATTACATGACGTTTAAGTTGACACGCAGGTCACAAATAAATAAAGACAACTCCTATGGCTCCTGCCGGTTGTCATACTCATCGACATGCAAGTCGTGATTCCTATTACAAGAACATGATCAATCTCATACATCACATATATCATTCATCACATCCTTTTTGGCCATATCACATCACATAGCATACCCTGCAAAAACAAGTTAGACGTCCTCTAATTGTTGTTTGCATGTTTTACGTGGCTGCTATGGGTTTCTAGCAAGAACGTTTCTTACCTACGCATGAACCACAACGTGATATGCCAATTGCTATTTACCCTTCATAAGGACCCTTTTCATCGAATCCAATCCGACTAAAGTGGGAGAGACAGACACCCGCCAGCCACCTTATGCAACTAGTGCATGTTTGTCGGTGGAACCGGTCTCACGTAAGCGTACGTGTAAGGTTGGTCCGGGCCGCTTCATCCCACGATGCCGCCGAATCAAGATAAGACTAGTAACGGCAAGCATATTGAACAATATCGACGCCCACAACTACTTTGTGTTCTACTCGTGCAAAGAATCTACGCAATAGACCTAGCTCATGATGCCACTGTTGGGGAACGTAGCAGAAATTCAAAATTTTCCTACGCGTCACCAAGATCTATCTATGGAGAGACCAGCAATGAGTAGAAAGGAGAGTGCATCTACATACCCTTGTAGATCGCTAAGCGGAAGCGTTCAAGTGAACGGGGTTGATGGAGTCGTACTCGTCGTGATTCAGATCACCGATGATCCTAGTGCCGAACGGACGGCACCTCCGCGTTCAACACACGTACAGCTCGACGATGTCTCCCACGCCTTGATCCAGCAAGGAGAGAGGGAGAGGTTGAGGAAGACTCCATCCAGCAGCAGCACAACGGCGTGGTGGTGATGGAGGAGCGTGGCAATCCTGCAGGGCTTCGCCAAGCACCTACGGGAGAGGAGGAGGTGTCACGGGAGGGAGGGAGGCGCCAAGGGCTCAGGTATGGATGCCCTTAACTTCGTACCTTACAACTCAGGCAAGAACTCCTTTTTTGACTGATCCATCTTGAACACCTTCAAGATCACGTCAAGGCATGTGCTCATTTGAAAGTACCATTAAGCGTTTTGATCTATCCTTATAGATCTTGATGCTCAATGTTCAAGTAGCTTAATCCAGGTTTTCCATTGAAAACACTTTCCAAATAACCCTATATGCTTTCCAGAAATTCTACGTCATTTCTGATCATTAATATGTCAACAACATATACTCATCAGAAATTCTATAGTGCTCCCACTCACTTCTTTGGAAATACAAGTTTCTCATAAACTTTGTATACACCCTAAATCTTTGATCATCATCAAAGCATACATTCCAACTCCGAGATGCTCACTCCAGTCCTCAGAAGGATTGCTGGAGCTTTGCATACTTATTAGCATATTTCAGGATAGACAAAACCTTCCGGTTGTATCACATACAACCTTTCCTCAAGAATCGTCGAGGAAACAATGTTTTGACATCCTATCTGCAAGATTTCATAAATAATGCAGTAATTGCTAATATAATTCCAACATACTCTTAGCATCGCTACGAGTGAGAAAGTCTCATCGTAGTCAACTCCTTGAACTTGTCGAAAAACATCTCAACGACAAGTCGACCTTTCTCAATGGTGACACTTACCATCATTGTCTGTCTTCCTTTCAAAATCCATATGTACCTAACAGCCTTATGACCATCAAGTAGTTCTTCCAAAGTCTACACTTTGTTTTCATACATGGATCCTCTCTCGGGTTTTATGGCCTTGAGCCATTTATCGGAATCCAGGCCCACCATCGCTTCTCCATAGCTCGTAGGTTCATTGTTGTCTAGCAACATGACTTCCAAGACAGGATTACTGTACCACTCTGAAGTAGTACGTATCCTTGTCACCCTACGAGGTTTGGGAGTGACTTGATCTGAAGTTTCATGATCACTATCATAAGCTTCTACTTCAATTGGTGTAGGTGCCACAGGAACAACTTCCTGTGCCCTGCTACACACTGGTTGAAGTGATGGTTCAGTAACCTCATCAAGTCTCCACCATCCTCCCACTCAATTCTTTCGAGAGAAACCTTTCCTCGAGAAAGGACCCAATTCTAGAAACAATTCATATTGCCTTCGGATCTGAATTAGGAGGTATACCCAACTGTTTTGGGTGTCCTATGAAGATGTACTTTATCCGCTTTGGGTTCGAGCTTAATCCTGAAACTTTTTCACATAAGCGTCGCAGCCCCAAACCTTTAAGAAATGACAACTTAGGTTTCTCTAAACCATAATTCATACGGTGTCATCTCATCGGAATTACGTGGTGCCCTATTTAAAGTGAATGTGGTTGTCTTTAATGCCTAACCCATAAACTATCCTGGCAGTTCGATAAGAGACATCATGGTATGCATCATATCCAATAGGGTGCAACTATGATGTTCGGACACACCATCACACTATGGTGTTCCAGGCGGTATTAATTGTGAAACAATTTCCACAATGTCTTAATTGTGTGCCAAAACTCGTAACTCAGATACTCATCTCTATGATCATATCATAGACATTTTATCCTCTTGTCACAATCTTCTACTTCACTCTGAAATTACTTGAACCATTCAATAATTCAGACTTGTGTTTCATCAAGTAAATATTCTCAACATCTACTCGAATCATCTGTGAAGTAAGAACATAACGATATTCACTGCATGCCTCAGCACTCATTGGACTGCACGCATCAAAATGTGTTGCTTCCAACAAGTTGCTATCTTGTTACATCTTACTGAAAACGAGGCTTTTCAGTCATCTTGCCCATGTGGTATGATTTGCATGTCCCAAGTGATTCAAAATCAAGTGAGTCAAAACGGTCCATTTGCATGGAGTTTCTTCATGCATATACACCAATAGACATGGTTCGCATGTCTCAAACTTTTCAAAAACGAGTGAGCCCAAAGATCCATCAATATGGAGCTTCTTCATGCGTTTTATACCGATATGACTTACGTGGCAGTGCCACAAGTAGGTGGTTCTATCATTACTATCTTTTGGCATGAACATGTGTATCACTACGATCGAGATTTAATAAACCATTCATTTTAGGTGTAAGACCATTGAAGGTATTATTCAAATAAACAGAGTAACGATTATTCTCCTTAAATGAATAACCGTATTGCGATAGACGTAATCCAATCATGTCTATGCTCAACGCAAACACCAAACAACAATTATTTAGGTTTAACACCAATCTCTTTGGTAGAGGGAGCGTGCGATGCTTGATCATATGAAGCTTGGAAAAACTTCCAACACATATCGTCAGCTCACCTTTAGCTAGTCTCCGTTTATTCCGTAGCCTTTTGTTTCGAGTTACTAACACTTAGCAACCGAACCGGTATCTAATACCCTGGTGCTACTAGGAGTACTAGCAAAGTACACATTAACACAATGTATATCCAATATACTTCTATCGACCTTGCCAGCCTTCTTATCTACCAAGTATCTAGGGTAATTCTGCTCTAGTGGTTGTTCCCCTTATTACAGAAGCACTTAGTCTCGGGTTTGGGTTTTACCTTGGGTTTCTTCACTAGAGCAGCAACTGATTTGCCGTTTCATGAAGTATCCCTTCTTGCCCTTGCCCTTCTTGAAACTAGTGGTTCCACCAACCATCAACAATTGATGCTCCTTCTTGATTTCTACTTTCGCGGTGTCAAACATCGCGAATACCTCAAGGATCATCATATCTATCCCTGATATGTTATAGTTCATCACGAAGCTCTAACAGCTTGGTGGCAATGACTTTGGAGAACCATCACTGTCTTATCTGGAAGATCAACTCCCACTCGATTCAAATGATTGTTGTACTCAGACAATCTGAGCACAAGCTCAACAATTGAGCTTTTCTCCTTAGTTCGCAGGTTAAGAAAGTCATCGGAGGTCTTATACCTCTTGACATGGGCACGAGCCTGAAATACCAATTTCAGCCCTCAAAACATCTCATATGTTTCGCGATGTTTCAAAAACGTCTTTGGTGCCTCAACTCTAAACCGTTTAACTGAACTATCACGTAGTTATCAAAACGTGTATGTCAGATGTTCGCAACAACCACAGACAACGTTCGAGGTTCAGCACACTGAGCGGTGCATTAAGGACATAAGCCTTCTATGAAGCAATGAGGACAATCCTCAGTTTACGGACCTAGTCCGCATAATTGCTACTATCAACTTTCAACTAATTTTTCTCTAGGAACATATCTAAACAGTAGAACTATAGCGTGAGCTACGACATAATTTGCAAAAACCTTTTGACTATGTTCAGGATAATTAAGTTCATCTTATGAACTCCCACTTAGATAGACATCCCTCTAGTCATCTAAGTGATTACATGATCCGAGTCAAACTAGGCCGTGTCCGATCATCACGTGAGACGGACTAGTCATCATCGGTGAACATCTTCATGTTGATCGTATCTTCTATACGACTCATGTTCGACCTTTCGGTCTCCGTGTTCCGAGGCCATGTCTGTACATGCTAGGCTCGTCAAGTTAACCCTAAGTGTTTCGCGTGTGTTCCGAGGCCATGTCTGTACATGCTAGGCTCGTCAACACCCGTTGTATTTGAACGTCTGAATAAAACACCCGATCATCACGTGATGTTTTGAAACAGCGAACTGTCGCAACGGTGCACAATTAGGGGAGAACACTTCTTGAAATTGTTGTAAGGGATCATCTTATTTACTACCGTCGTTCTAAGCAAATAAGATGTATAAACATGATAAACATCACATGCAATCAAATAGTGACATGATATGGCCATCATCACTTTGCTCCTTTTGATCTCCATCTTCGGGGCTCCATGATCATCATCGTCACCGGCATGACACCATGATCTCCATCATCATGATCTCCATCATCGTGTCTTCATGAAGTTGCCTCGCCAACTATTACTTCTACTACTATGGCTAACGGTTAGCAATAAAGTAAAGTAATTACATGACGTTTAAGTTGACACGCAGGTCACAAATAAATAAAGACAACTCCTATGGCTCCTGCCGGTTGTCATACTCATCGACATGCAAGTCGTGATTCCTATTACAAGAACATGATCAATCTCATACATCACACATATCATTCATCACATCCTTTTTGGCCATATCACATCACATAGCATACCCTGCAAAAACAAGTTAGACGTCCTCTAATTGTTGTTTGCATGTTTTACGTGGCTGCTATGGGTTTCTAGCAAGAACGTTTCTTACCTACGCATGAACCACAACGTGATATGCCAATTGCTATTTACCCTTCATACGGACCCTTTTCATCGAATCCGATCTGACTAAAGTGGGAGAGACAGACACCCGCCAGCCACCTTATGCAACTAGTGCATGTTTGTCGGTGGAACCGGTCTCACGTAAGCGTACGTGTAGGGTTGGTCCGGGCCGCTTCATCCCACGATGCCGCCGAATCAAGATAAGACTAGTAACAGCAAGCATATTGAACAATATCGATGCCCACAACTACTTTGTGTTCTACTCGTGCAAAGAATCTACGCAATAGACCTAGCTCATGATGCCACTGTTGGGGAACGTAGCAGAAATTCAAAATTTTCCTATGTGTCACCAAGATCTATCTATGGAGAGACTAGCAACGAGGGGAAGGAGAGTGCATCTACATACCCTTGTAGATCGCTAAGCGGAAGCGTTCAAGTGAACGGGGTTGATGGAGTCGTACTCGTCGTGATTCAGATCACCGATGATCCTAGTGCCGAACGGACGGCACCTCCGCGTTCAACACACGTACAGCTCGACGATGTCTCCCACGCCTTGATCCAGCAAGGAGAGAGGGAGAGGTTGAGGAAGACTCCATCCAGCAGCAGCACAACGGCGTGGTGGTGATGGAGGAGCGTGGCAATCCTGCAGGGCTTCGCCAAGCACCTACGGGAGAGGAGGAGGTGTCACGGGAGGGAGGGAGGCGCCAAGGGCTCAGGTATGGATGCCCTCCCTCCCCTCC
>NC_057801.1:50955735-50971533 GCF_018294505.1 Triticum aestivum | reverse complement strand
AGCATACCCTGCAAAAACAAGTTAGACGTCCTCTAATTGTTGTTTGCATGTTTTACGTGGCTGCTATGGGTTTCTAGCAAGAACGTTTCTTACCTACGCATGAACCACAACGTGATATGCCAATTGCTATTTACCCTTCATAAGGACCCTTTTCATCGAATCCGATCTGACTAAAGTGGGAGAGACAGACACCCGCCAGCCACCTTATGCAACTAGTGCATGTTTGTCGGTGGAACCGGTCTCACGTAAGCGTACGTGTAAGGTTGGTCCGGGCCGCTTCATCCCACGATGCCGCCGAATCAAGATAAGACTAGTAACGGCAAGCATATTGAACAATATCGACGCCCACAACTACTTTGTGTTCTACTCATGCAAAGAATCTACGCAATAGACCTAGCTCATGATGCCACTGTTGGGGAACGTAGCAGAAATTCAAAAAATTTCCTACGTAACACCAAGATCTATCTATGGAGAGACCAGCAACGAGTAGAAAGGAGAGTGCATCTACATACCCTTGTAGATCGCTAAGCGGAAGCGTTCAAGTGAACGGGGTTGATGGAGTCGTACTCGTCGTGATTCAGATCACCGATGATCCTAGTGTCGAACGGACGGCACCTCCGCGTTCAACACACGTACAGCTCGACGATGTCTCCCACGCCTTGATCCAGCAAGGAGAGAGGGAAAGGTTGAGGAAGACTCCATCCAACAGCAGCACAACGGCGTGGTGGTGATGGAGGAGCGTGGCAATCCTGCAGGGCTTCGCCAAGCACCTACGGGAGAGGAGGAGGTGTCACGGGAGGGAGGGAGGCGCCAGGGGCTCAGGTATGGATGCCCTCCCTCCCGTCCACTATATATAGGGGCAGGGGAGAAGGGGGAGGCACAGCCTTGCCCCTTCCTCCAAGGAAAGGGTGCGGCTAAGAGGGGGGAAGGAGTCCATCCTCCCCAAGGCACCTCGGAGGTGCCTTCCCCCTTTAGGACTCTCCCCTTTTTCCTATATCTTGGCGCATGGGCCTCTAGGGGCTGGTGCCCTTGGCCCATGTAGGCCAAGGCGCACCCCCTACAGCCCATGTGGCCCCCCGGGGCAGGTGGCCCCACCCGGTGGGCCCCCGGGACCCTTCCGGTGGTCCCGGTACAATACCGATGACCCCGAAACTTGTCCCGATGGCCGAAACAGGACTTCCTATATATAAATCTTTGCCTCCGAACCATTCCGGAACTCCTCGTGACGTCCGGGATCTCATCCGGGACTCCGAACAACATTCGGTAACCACATACAAACTTCCTTTATAACCCTAGCGTCATCGAACCTTAAGTGTGTAGACCCTACGGGTTCGGGAGACATGTAGTCATGACCGAGATGTTCTCCGGTCAATAACCAACAGCGGGATCTGGATACCCATGTTGGCTCCCACATGTTCCACGATGATCTCATCGGATGAACCTCGATGTCAAGGACTCAATCAATCCCGTATACAATTCTCTTTGTCTAGCGGTATGGTACTTGCCCGAGATTCGATCGTCGGTATACCGATACCTTGTTCAATCTCGTTACCGGCAAGTCTCTTTACTCGTTCCGTAACACATCATCCCGTGATCAACCCCTTGGTCACATTGTGCACATTATGATGATGTCCTACCGAGTGGGCCCAGAGATACCTCTCCGTTTACACGGAGTGACAAAATCCCAATCTCGATTCGTGCCAACCCAACAGACACTTTCAGAGATACCCGTAGTGTACCTTTATAGCCACCCAGTTACGTTGTGACGTTTGGCACACCCAAAGCACTCCTACGGTATCCGGGAGTTGCACAATCTCATGGTCTAAGGAAATGATACTTGACATTAGAAAAGCTTTAGCATACGGACTACATGATCTTGTGCTAGGCTTAGGATTGGGTCTTGTCCATCACATCATTCTCCTAATGATGTGATCCCGTTATCAACGACATCCAATGTCCATGGTCAGGAAACCGTAACCATCTATTGATTAACGAGCTAGTCAACTAGAGGCTTACTAGGGACATGGTGTTGTCTATGTATCCACACATGTATCTGAGTTTCCTATCAATACAATTCTAGCATGGATAATAAACAATTATCATGAACAAGGAAATATAATAATAATCAATTTATTATTGCCTCTAGGGCATATTTCCAACAGTCTTCCACTTGCACTAGAGTCAATAATCTAGTTCACATCGATATGTGATTAACACTCAAGGTCACATCCCCATGTGACTAACACCCAAAGAGTTTACTAGAGTTAATAATCTAGTTCACATTTACCATGTGATTAACACTCGATGAGTTCTGGGTTTGATCATGTTATGCTTGTGAGAGAGGTTATAGTCAATGGGTCTGAACCTTTCAGATCCGTGTGTGCTTTACAAATCTCTATGTCATCTCCTAGATGCAGCTACCACGTTCTATTTGGTGCTATTCCAAATAACTGTTCTACTTGGAGCTATTCTAAATTGTTGCTCCATTATACGTATCCGGTATCTCTACTCAGAGCTATCCGGATAGGTGTTAAGCTTGCATCGACGTAACCCTTTACGACGAACTCTTTTACCACCTCCATAATTGAGAAAATTCCTTAGTCCACTAGTTACTAAGGATAACTTTGACCGCTGTCCTGTGATCCATTCTTGGATCACTCTTGTACCCCTTGACTGACTCATGGTAAAGCACACTTCAGGTGCGGTACACAGCATAGCATACTGTAGAGCCTATGTCTTAAGCATAGGGGACGACCTTCGTTCCTTTCTCTCTATTCTGCCATGGTCGAGCTTTAAGTCTTAACTTCATACCTTACAACTCAGGCAAGAACTCCTTCTTTGACTGATCCATCTTGAACACCTTCAAGATCACGTCAAGGCATGTGCTCACGTCAAGATCACGTCGGTATACCGATACCTTGTTCAATCTCGTTACCGGCAAGTCTCTTTACTCGTTCCGTAACACATCATCCCGTGATCAACCCCTTGGTCACATTGTGCACATTATGATGATGTCCTACCGAGTGGGCCCAGAGATACCTCTCCGTTTACACGGAGTGACAAAATCCCAATCTCGATTCGTGCCAACCCAACAGACACTTTCAGAGATACCCGTAGTGTACCTTTATAGCCACCCAGTTACGTTGTGACGTTTGGCACACCCAAAGCACTCCTACGGTATCCGGGAGTTGCACAATCTCATGGTCTAAGGAAATGATACTTGACATTAGAAAAGCTTTAGCATACGAACTACATGATCTTGTGCTAGGCTTAGGATTGGGTCTTGTCCATCACATCATTCTCCTAATGATGTGATCCCGTTATCAACGACATCCAATGTCCATGGTCAGGAAACCGTAACCATCTATTGATCAACGAGCTAGTCAACTAGAGGCTTACTAGGGACATGGTGTTGTCTATGTATCCACACATGTATCTGAGTTTCCTATCAATACAATTCTAGCATGGATAATAAACGATTATCATGAACAAGAAAATATAATAATAATCAATTTATTATTGCCTCTAGGGCATATTTCCAACAGGGTGTTCTCATCCCAAAATTATGGAAGCCAAAACACATAAGGCCCTTGAAATGAACAACAACCCCTGACCCTCAAATAGAGTAGCAAGGAATCTATTCGTGAATTAACAATCAAACAAATAAATTGTAGAAAAATAGAACGGCGCAGCAAGGCGTGTATATGCTTCTAGTATACTCAGTGTTCCACCTGCCTTACCGCTTAGCC
Source organism: Triticum aestivum (assembly GCF_018294505.1). Lineage (NCBI taxonomy): Eukaryota > Viridiplantae > Streptophyta > Magnoliopsida > Poales > Poaceae > Triticum > Triticum aestivum. The sequence continues at coordinate 50,967,784 of NC_057801.1, read as the reverse complement.
TAAAAAAACCTGCCTTACCGATATTGTACACGTGGCCCTGAGGGCCACCAAATTCCAAGTAAAAAAGAAACAACTTTCAACAGCAACAACAAGCAGAATTGCTTTTTAAAAAGGGAAATGTTTGGGGCCGGGGCACCGGCCGAAGCTTCGGCCGGTCCAGTCCACGCGCGCGTGATGCGGCCCACTCACGAGCAACCACGTGGTGCGATGGACCCGAGACGACTAGTCCTCCTTCCTTTTCTCTTCTTCCTCTCGCGCATCTCTCTCTTTCTCTCTCCCCGCTGACATGGTCAACGCATCGCCCCGCGTCGCAGGCCTCCCAGGGGCGCCGCCGTTCAGCAGATCTGGCCGCCCTCGACCTGACCCGCGCGGATCCACGTGCATCGGAGCTCTCCCTACCTCGCCGGACCCGGCCACGCCGGAGCTGCAACCAGCCATGGCAGGACTGCACCCCGCGGCGCAAATTTGCTGGAACCTCGACGTCACGGCGAGACGGCGGATGACCATTTTTTTGCTACAATTGTGTTCTGGTTTTGCTACTACCATAGAGATTTTTTGCTGGAACCGATGGTATTTTTTGCTTCAATCAGAGAGGCGCGATAGCTGGGGAGGCTGGCGAGTGCTGCAACCGTTGACAGGAAAGCTTCAACCCAAGATTAAAAATGCTTCAACCGTATATACAGAAAGCTGTAAGCGATCAGTGCTATCGAAAAGCTACACCCGTCTATATAAAATGCTACAACCTTTGATGAAAAAAGCTTCAACCGAACGATAGAGAAAAGCTTTCACCCAGACGCTGCTCAAAAAGAAAAATGTTTCAATCGTTTACAAAAAAGCTTCCACCATAGAGGGGAAAAGCTACAACCGTGTCAATTTTTTGCTACTACCGTCTGTGTTTTTGCTACATCCATTCATGCGGCCATGGTGCTTTTTTACGACTGAGGTGTGACTGGCAACGACGAGGACGACATTTTTGTTGCAACATCCTCGTTTTTTGCTACCATTTGGCGTTGTGTTTTGCTACATCCGATTAACATTTTTGCTACAATGGCGACGCCGATGGATTTTTTTTGCTGCAACCGTTGTCTTCATTTGCTACGACTGACACGGGAAAATGCTACCACGGGGCATCTCTGTTTTTTACTGGAACCAATCGTCGGTGAGGCGGAGCTGCATCCATGGCGCTCCGATGAGCAGCGGGGGCAGCGAGCCGTCGGGGCGAGCAGAGTCCCGGAGCGCGGGGCGGCCCCGACAGGCGGCCGGGGCGGCGAGCGGACTGGACGAGCTGAGTCGCGGAGCTGCATCCATGGCGCTCCGACGGGTGGCCGAGGCGGCGAGCGGTCAGCTCCAACCGGCGGCCGGGGCGGCGAGCGGCCGGGATGAGCTGAGTGCCGGAGCGTGGGGTGGCCCCGACAGGCGGTCGGCACGGCGAGCGCTCGGAAAGACGAGGACAAGGTAAAAAAAACAGAGGAGCTCGGATATGACGGTGTTACACAGCAGATCGGGCGGCTGGGAGCAGACCGGCCGAAACATTCGGCCGGTGTGCCGGCGCCTAGCGGTGCCCTTTTAAAAAAGGAACAAATTAAAGGAAGAAAACATACTCTCTGCAAGAGCCAACAAAATCACCACTTACCTTTTTCGTTACAAGAAAATCCTATTACGTCGCTTTGCTAAATAAACGCTCAACCAGCACGTCTGGGTCTGGCTCATTCTGGTTTTGGGTCCTCTTCTTAATTTTCTTTCTTTTTATTTTTCAAAAATTGTTCTTTTTTTAATTTATCTTGATTTTGGTTTTATTTTTTACTTCAATAAAAGCCTAAACATTTTTTTCCTGGTATATAAAATACATATCATACATGTATGAACAACTGCATGACACGGTACTTGCAGGTGTGACACTCTGGGCGGCTGGTACTTGGACTGGATGCAAAAGTGTCCTCGTCTCAAGAGATTTTGAGAGGCTTTACCGTGATGAATAGTACCATCATTTTCTGTCCGACTTGGTTTAGTTCTCCATGGAGACACACTTTGGAGCTGGCCGTTGCACATGGCATAACAATCCAACGAGCTCAATCAAAGTTCGTACTGTCCCCGTCGCTCATAGATCTTCCCATATGCCTCCAACACCTAGTATTAACCCGAGCTCCAACTCCAATCACTTGCGAGCATTTTGAGGCGGTCTGAAACCTCAGAATGAACTCGCAGAGATGATAGTTTTCTCAGCAACAAAGAAAAGTACAAAAATAGAAAAAGACATAGAACCACCACTATTAAGACACATCTTGTGAACAAATCCTAAAAGCCCAAGTGAACGCACAATCAAATCGGATCCTAAACTACAAGACCAATCGATACGGTTAGGTAACCGCCTACTCTAGCAACATATACCAAATCAAACTGGCTATGTACTAGTGCAAGTCGCAAAATCCCAAGCCTTTATATTGGCATATGGTGGTGGTGGGAGTGGGATAATGCTTTGGTTGTTGTGTTAGTGAATGCATGCACATACTCACATTGCAAGTCAAGAGGGACAAGGCCACCATTTAAAGGCTCATGGCACTCTGTATTTAAAGTCCCGTATCGTCACCAATTAACTGCAATTTGGCATTGCTTGGCAATGCCCGTAGTTTTCATGATGTGCTTTCCCTATCACGTGCTTCATCAAATTGGAAGCTTAGTTTTGACATATGGGAGTCTCGCATGTTTACATCGCCTTATTTTCTTGATCTTATATTTTTCATTAATGAATCATTCAATAGTAGAGATGTCCAATAGATCACCATTACATGATTTTCCATGAGACAGCTTGATGATTGTTTCACACATGCTGCGGCATTTTCAACACGTAAATAAATAATTTTGGAAATCTAAAAATATATTAGTTTTTATAGAATTAAGAAATTAAGGGAATACAAGCTTAAAGAGTAATTATTAAATCCTAGACTTTGTTTTTGGAATTACCGGGGAAACTATTGTATTTTTTTTTGTGAAGTCCATCCTCCAGAGCACCATAGTTTTTGCACCTAGGTCCTCTAATTGAAAAAAAAACTAATGAACCAAGTTGAACACACATATGTCTATAAGAGCGTGCATCTCTTTGCACATATAGCATTGCAAACATTCTAAATCTAGTTGCCCTTCGTAAGATATACAACCCCAACACCAGATGCAAGGCAAAATAGCTTTTTGGCTGGAGTGCACCTTTTGAATTTCGGTGGTGAAACCATGAAGTTTGGGTACAGTCTGAATGCTCATGAATCATCTCCCATGATCGGTTTGGTTTGTCCATTGTTTGAACCTTAATCGGTTGAGTGATAGGATTATACATTGTCTTAGTTTCTTGTTCCAGGTCTTATTCTTTCTTGTGATCAGTATTCCTTTTGACCATTTTTGTCTTGCAACAATTTATTGGAGCTATCATGGAAATTCAATGTTCTGGTCATCTTTTGTCAGCAGTGCCTCTTGGCTCTACTAAGTGCTTTAGGATATTGTCTTTGGGTCCTTATATCTTAATATGAGGTGTCAAACTCTTGAAAGAAAATGCTATATGAAGTGACCCAATTAGTTGCCTGGAAGATTCCTTCAGCAAAGTTCTCTGAAAGCTACATCTGAAGCATCTCTGCACAACTGATGCTTGCACGGGAGCACCCTGATGGAAGCCGGCCACGCTGCACCGAATGCTGCCCCTACACACGCCATCCTGGTGGAGACCGGCCACACTGCATGGTGTTTTGAATTTATTCGTGATGCCGCTAAAAGGGAAGATATGCTTATACTCCCTCTGTAAACAAATATAAGAGTGTTTACATTACTACTTTAGTAATCTAAACGCTCTTATATTTCTTTACGGAGGGAGTACATTTCAACATCATGTTCATTTTCTTTATGTTGAAAGTTTTAAAGTTAGAGCATCTCTAACAGGCGCGCTATGTTAGCCGCGCGCTAAAAAAAACCGTTTTATTGCGCTCACGCGGGGGCGAAACAGGCGCTCCAGCAGCCGCGCAATAATCGCGCACGCGGTAAACTTGGTTCAGCGTGCAGTGTATTTGCTACGCCCGCTCCCGCACGCTGGACATGCCAATTGGGCGCGCGACTCTCACCAACCGCCAGATCCAAAACCTCCAGGCGTTGGCGCCGCCACCCGCACCTTCCCCATTGCTCCGGCGACCCATCAGTGCTTCCGTCGCTTCCCTCCTCGCCGCCACCCCTCGAGCGCACCGTTCCTCCTGCAAACAGCGCCTGGCGGCCGTTTGCAGCTCGACGCCCACAAGGAGTTTGACAAAACGCTTGCAAGCTATGTATTGCTTCAACTTTATATTTGTAGATGAATTTGGTGCATGTTGTTTGTAGTTTTAAACTAGTTTAAATTCAATATTATAGATGAGTTGGTCCTATGATTCTTCTGACAAAGAATTTGATATTCAAGAGGAGGACATCGCAATGATCCTAGCTATACACGTCAATAAAAAGCTGAAGCACGGTGGTACAGTTATCAGTCGTCAGAAATTGCGGAGGGCTAGGATCGGTGCCCACAAAAGATTGATGAGGAACTATTTTGTAGAGAATGCCATATACCCCGAGACCTACTTTCGGCGACGTTTTAGGATGAGCATCGAGTTGTTCAAACACACTGCGGAGAAACTAGCGAGCCATGATCGGTTTTTCTAGCAACGGAGGAATGCCACCGGAGAACTCGGGCATAGCACCTTTCAAAAGGTGACCGCCGCTTTGCGTATGTTGGCATACGGTATTCCGGCGGATCTCGTTGATGACCAGTTGGCCATGGGTGAGAGTCAAGCCATCATGTGTGTCAAGCGCTTCGCAGTCGGAATTGTGCAAGTGTTTGGTCCAGAATATTTGAGAGCTCGCAATGCCGAAGACACCGCAAGGCTTTTGGAGATGAGCAAAGCTCGCGGGTTTTCAGGTATGCTTGGCTCAATAGATTACATGCATTGGAGTTAGAACTGTCCTAAGACATGGCATGAACAATTTCACGGCCAGAAAAAGGGTTCCACTATAATCGTTGAAGTGGTGGTCGATCAGGAGACTTGGATTTGGCATGCTTTTTTCGAATGCATGCCTGGATCTTTGAATGACATCAATATTCTTAATCAGTCACCACTCATGAATAAGATTGCAAATGGTGAAACTACACCGGTGGAGTTTGTAGCATGGTCCTACATACAACTATGGCTACTATCTTGCGGATGGCATCTACCCAAGGTGGGAAACATTTGTGAAGCCGTTGACGGCACCGCAAGGTAAGAAAAATCTTGATTTCCACAATGCTCAGGCGGCGGCTAGGAAAGATGTGAAGAGAGCTTTTGCGATTTTGCAAGCCCAATTTGCTATTGTTAGAGGACCAACTAAATTTTGGGATCAAAAGATCCTTTGGTACATCATGAGCGCTCGTATGATCATGCATAACATGATCGTCGAGTATGAGCGTGGGCAAAATTTAAACTATTCTCAGTATGAGTTGTTGGGACGTCCCGTGTGAGTGTGGAGGAGGGCTGTGAGGGTGGCCCGATTTATTGGCCCCTGTCATATGCCATTCGACGTGCCAAAACGCATAATGATCTGCAAAAGAATCTAATCGAGGAGTGGTGGGCATGGAATGGGCGACAAAATTGGTTTGATGTTGTATGTTCAGATGTTGTATTGTTGAACTATTTGTTGTATTGGAACATAAACTATTTGTTTCAGTTGGAATAATAATTGAGCTATTTATTGTTGATTTATTTTTTGTGTGTTCGATCTTTTTGGTTTTATGTTAAGTGGGAAATGTTGTTTGTGCTAGTCGCGTGCGCTGTAACTTTAGCGTGCCTGCTGGAGTGCTACCTGCGACGTGAAATGTAGCGTTTCTGCTAAAGCAAAACACATGCCCAGCGCGCGAAAACGCTACTTCGGCACTGTAAAAGTTTTTTAACGCGTCACGCGAGCGTGCGTCTGTTGAGGATGCTCTTACACTTGCCTTGCTATGCTAGTACTATTAATGTACCCTTGTAGGCTTGTACTAATACCCAACTTTCAGATCTAATCTGAAGGAAATAAACACCACATGTCGCCAACTTGCCATCACTTGGCGTGTCCGGCCGGCCGGTTGCGTTTGTTTTGGCATCAGAGTATCCGCCGGCCGATTGACAAAGACACGCGAGCCGGACACGCTCGCCGTCGTCGTCAACTCCAACACCCATTTACCACACGACTACAGTCCATTGTTACCACGAAACAGCTGGGCGGACGAAAACTGCCTGCGCCACAAGGGAACTTGTTACCATGGGAATTGGCACAGATTTAGTCGTGCTGATTTGATTTCTAATTTGATATTTTATAATCTTCGGTACTATCGATCCACGCCATCTTGTTTTACTTGCCCATTGCATCCGTTCATCGGCTTCATCCTTACTAATTGTAACAAAAGTTGCTCCTCTGAGCAGCGAAGTAGCAGCAATGGGGGAGGTTGGTGCTGAGTCTGCAGGCATGATCTACACCCAAGATGGCACGGTGGACATCAAGGGCAACCCGGCCGTCAAGAGTGACACCGGCAACTGGCGCGCCTGCCCCTACATCCTTGGTACGTACGTACGTACATAGTAGTACAAGGCCGGGAGGGACTCCATTGTTGGCCTGCTCTTACCTTGAGCCATGGCGTTGATGGATGAATTGGAATTGCAGCGAACGAATGCTGCGAGCGGCTGGCCTACTACGGCATGAGCGCCAACCTGAGCAACTTCATGCTGGACAACATGGGCATGAACAACACCGCCGCCGCCAACAGCGTCACCAACTGGGGCGGCACCTGCTACGCCACCACCCTCATCGGCGCCTTCCTCGCCGACGCCTACCTTGGCCGCTTCTGGACCATCGCCTCCTTCGTCACCATCTACATCATCGGCCTCGGGCTCCTCACGGTTACGGCCTCGGTGAAGGCGCTGGTGCCGACGTGCGCGGCCAAGGGGGTGTGCGACCCGACGGCGGGGCAAACGGCCGCGGTGTTCGTGGGCTTGTACCTCGTCGCTCTGGGCACGGGCGGCATCAAGCCCTGCGTGTCCTCGTTCGGGGCCGACCAGTTCGACGAGAACGACGACGGCGAGCGCCGGAGCAAGAGCTCCTTCTTCAACTGGTTCTACCTGTCCATCAACATCGGCGCGCTGGTGGCGTCGTCCGTGATGGTGTACGTGCAGGAGCACTACGGCTGGGCCTGGGGCTTCGGCATCCCCGCCGTCGTCATGGCCATCGCCGTCGGCAGCTTCTTCGTCGGCACGCCGCTCTACCGCCACCAGCGCCCCGGCGGCAGCCCGCTCACCCGCATCGCGCAGGTGCTCGTCGCCGCCACGCGCAAGCTCAGCGTCCCTGTCGACGGGTCGGCTTTGTACGAGACGATGGACAAGGAGTCTGGCATCATGGGGAGCCGCAAGCTGGAGCACACCGAGCAGTTCAGGTTCCTCGACAAAGCGGCCGTGGAGACGCCGGAGGACAGGACGGAGACCGGGCCGTCGCCGTGGCGGCTGTGCACGGTGACGCAGGTGGAGGAGCTCAAGAGCGTGGTGCGGCTGCTGCCCATCTGGGCGAGCGGCATCGTCTTCGCGGCGGTGTACGGGCAGATGAGCACCATGTTCGTGTTCCAGGGAAACACCCTCGACAAGCGCATGGGCGCCCACTTCTCCATCCCGTCCGCCTCTCTCTCTATCTTCGACACCATCAGCGTCATCGCCTGGGTGCCCGTCTATGACCGCCTCCTCGTCCCGGCCGTCCGCTCCTTCACCGGCCACCCCCGCGGCTTCACGCAGCTCCAGCGCATGGGTGTCGGCCTCGTCGTCTCAATCTTCTCCATGGTCGCCGCCGGCGTGCTCGAGCTCATCCGTCTCCGCACGGTCGCGCGGCACGGGCTGTACGGGGAGAAGGACATCGTGCCCATCTCCATCTTCTGGCAGGTGCCGCAGTACTTCATCATCGGCGCCGCCGAGGTGTTCGTCTTCGTGGGGCAGCTCGATTTCTTCTACGACCAGGCGCCGGACGCCATGAGGAGCATGTGCACGGCGCTGTCGCTCACGGCGATAGCGCTGGGGGGCTACGTGAGCACGCTGCTGGTGACCGTGGTGGCGAAGGTGACGACGAGGGGCGGAAAGGAAGGGTGGATCCCGGCGAAGAACCTTAACGTCGGCCACCTCGACTACTTCTTCTGGCTGATGACCGTGCTCAGCGTCGTCAACTTTGTTGTCTACCTACCCATCGCCAATTGGTACACCTACAAGAAGACCGCCGGAGCCGGAGACGACCAGGACGCCAACGAAGTAGGTGATGGTTCGACTGCCGGAGCCGGAGACGACCCGGACGCCAACCAAGTAGGTGATGATTCGACTGCCGGAGCCGGACATGACCAGGACGCCAACGAAGTAGGTGATGATTCACCTAAATCAGGAGACAGAACAAAATAGATTGTTGAAAGCAAGAATTGGTAGTACTTCTCTTGAAAAGATTTGATAGAAATGTCCTTGAAATAAAAGATTAGGAAAAAGGAAATCGTGAATATTCATTAACGTTTTTCTTTTTGGGAAAAGGATCCGGGTCTATAATAAAGATTCACCAAAAGTGCAAAACACCTTAAACATATCAAAAATTATATCGAGGTTCATGGACCACAGAACCACCACTGTCGCCGCCGACTTGCTACTCTCGCTGCTCCCATACCGAAGTCGGCCTTACCTCGTCGATGACAGTTAGAAAGTCTTCATGCATGTGCACCTAAGGACTGCCGCCTCGGAGCCACGTTCGTAACATGTCATCTGGCCAATCAGGTTATAAAGAACTATGACATGTTTCAGCGTCGTCAACTTTGCTGTCTACCTGCCCATCACCAACTCGTACCCATGCAAGAAGGCCGCCGGAGCCGGAAACGACCCGGACGCCACCGAAGTAGGTGATGATTCACCTGAATCAGGAGACACCGCAAAATATGTTGTTGAAAGCAAGAATTGGTACTTCTCTTGGAAATATTTGGCAGAAAAATGTGTTGAAATGTCCTTAAGATAAGAGTTTAGAAAAAGGAAAATCATGAACATTCATTGACATACTTTTATTTTCAAAAAGGACCTGGATCTGTTACAAAGATTAACCAAAAGTGCAAATCACCTTAAGAGCACTACACCAACATTAATTTCAAAGTTTTCAAACAAATGCATTAAAATTATTCGTAAATTCAAAAACCTAAAATTAAGTTTGTGTTTTAATTGTCACATCTACATGTTTCAAATTGCCAAACATTAGTTTTAGAAGATCAACACGGTCTTTGTTCATTTTTTGGAAAATTTTATATGTAATTGCTGTTCAATTTTGAATTATGTCAAATGAAATACAAATTTGTTTATAAATGCCAAATATAGCAAATAATGAATCCTAGAATGTGGTCATTTGTAATTTTCGGCGTCTACTAGATGTGCAGAGAGCAGTGTGGCCGTCTCCAGCAACTACTTGGTGTGGGCGAGGCAATGACCTCCAGTGATTTTTCAAGGAGGCACGGTCTCATCTTTTGTTGGTTGTCATGGGTGCTTCAAGTTGGGGTTCGGATACTCCTATGCTCTTGCATGACGTCAAGCTGGTGGCGCCTTGTCTGCATTGTGTTCCATTTCTATCTATGTTGTTTTGTTCTATCGTTGATCTATTGTATAAGAAGGTTTCCTTCAATCATCAATCATTTGACTTTATCTATAAAGCGAGACAAAACCCTATTTCAAGAATCACAATGAAGATTGTCAGCGCAAAAGTATGTTGGACAAGATTTTAGCTTTTCCCTAAGCCCTTTCAGACATTAGGTCGTGCACAGCCAACAACTAGCTTATAGTCTACAACGGAGAAGATTTTATCATTATTCAATGGAATGACGTGCAGTTTTCAGAGTGCACGATGTGTGATGCGTACGATCCTGCGTGTGAATCACAATGCGGTGACACGCGATGAGAGGTGTCAGGATAACTTATGGTTTCCCCTCATTTCCCGGTGCCTCCATTTCCTACATATATGAATTATGCACGTACAGATAGACAGTCGATCTCGTACAGCAGTGGTTGTACACCTAATAAGTTGAACAGATCCTTTCTGTTTGGATTGGTAGTGCAGCTAAATTGTGAATTTCATATATGCATAGTGTGTGTGTCTATATATACAGCTGCACACCGTATGACTACTGTTCAAGAGCTAGCTCCAATTAATGTCTTTACTAGCTTGGCACGCAGTTGGTAGCGTTCAACTTATCTTGTTAATTATATCAGAGTTGGTAAAGGCGAAAATTACACGAAAGGCGTTGTTGCTCAGTAATGACCCTGAACTTTGGTCCCTTATCTTTCGTCTAACTGTACACGAAAGGCGTTGTTGCTAAAGGCGTTGTTGCTCAGTGGTGTATAAAATTTCAATGCTTTTAACTGAAAATTATTGTTTTCAAGTACCCTGAAGGTGTATTTATAGGGAGGGAAAGTCAAGATGTTCATTGCATAATTGCTTGGATTACCATGCTAGTTCTTACTTATAATAATTTATATCTCATGGTTCATATTTGTAATTTTTTATTTTATTTTTTGTACTGGTTTTACATGTTTTTGCCAAGTATTTTCTAGCTTAAAAGACCATTTTTTTAAGGTGCAACATGATTCGGACCGGCACAAATACTGAAAGTAGAGGGTTATGATCCGGGTGAGTATATTACCGAAGATCATGACAAGAACCTACCACCGACATATCCGCTTGATCCACATAATATGAGATGTAAAAAAAAATCATGTGACTAATTGGTCCATTCGAAACTTACGTTATTAGCAGAAATTTATATAATGGAGTATTTGCTTGTAGTTTAGAGGATCACACCATCAGCAACACAGGCCATAACTTGCCAAAACCAACCACCATTCCGGACTGGAGCAAACAAAGAGATCGTGCACCCAGCCCGCTAGCCGGCCAATAGGAGACAAGGTGTTCGATCGATGAACTTGAAGCTTGACTAGAAGCCATGTTTGCTGGATTCACTACCGGAAAACTGACCTATGCCTACGGCCAAATCAATGCCGACGGCTGCCGTCGGCCTAGTTTGAGATATGCCGACAGCCTCGTCCTAGCCGTCGGCGTAGCCTGGCCGTCGGGCTACCCGGATATAAGCCGACGGCAGCCGTCGGCACAGAATGGCCGCCGGCCTATCTACAAACACGCCGACAGCAGCCGTCGGTATAAGATAGCCGTCGGCATACAAAGTGGGCCCGGCGACCCCGCCTGTGACCACCGTTAACGCCGTCAACCCTATGCCGATGGTCGGGACGGTAAGCCGTTGGCATATCTCCGCATGCCACGTCACCGATCCGCGGTGTACATATGCCGACGGCAGCCGTCGGCATAGGCTCCACGTCACCGATCCGCCGCACGGCTCCTCCCAAAACCCTGCCGTTTCTATGCCGACGGCAATTTACATGCTTTTCATACGTTTTTATGCTTTTTTACATATGTTTTTATGCTTTTTTTAAATATGTTTTTATGCTTTTTTATGTATTATATGAATATATATATGTAGTTTGTATTTTTTTCCATAGATTATGAATATATATATATAGTTTCTAAATTTTTTTCGAGCACAATAATAATGTGCCGTCATGTTCTTTTGAATATAAGTCCTTATATTTTATTAAAATAAAAAACAGCTATGCGACAGAAGTTTAGTGGCGGTTGCAAATGCCCGGCACCCGTCTCCGGAGTGTGACACCCTCACAGACGGCGCCGCCGTCGGCACCTGGAGGGGGAAAACGGATGCATCGGGTCTACACGGAGGGGATGTAGCAGTCGGTTTGGCCCGGATGTTGCTCCCAGGTGTCCCTCTGAGCTGACCTGACACAACCGGGTGGAGAGGTCCACTCTTCAAAGCCCGTCCGTGTTAAGTCAAAGGGATAGATCTCGTGGTCAACTGCTCCTGGGTTAGTCGGGACGGGGGCCCTGGGGGTAGCAATGCCACCGGAGCGTCGTATCGGGCCCTCATACATGCGGGGTGGTGTTGTGGCATGTCCGAAGAGGC
>NC_057801.1:50954467-50955439 GCF_018294505.1 Triticum aestivum | reverse complement strand
TGTGCTATAGGACTGATGGTAATTTTTCATAATTTTTTGTGATGGAGAAGTATCTGAACACTTCCCTCTACGCGGATTGCTCTTCGCACGTCTACGACTGTGGCCCGCGGCCTCCGGGGGCTAGCATACCGTCAAATCTTGCGTAGGCGGCCTCTCACAAATCTGGAAGTGTTGAGGCGGTTGCAAACGCCCAGCACGCGTCTCCGGGGTGTGCCCCCCCCTCACGGACGCCGCCGCCGCCGGCACCTGGAGGGGGGAAACGGACGCGTCGGGTCTACACGGAGTGGATGTAGCTGTGGGTTTGGCCCGGATGTTGCTCCAAAGTGTTCCTCTGGGCCGACCTAACACAACCGGGTGGAGAGGTCCACTGGTCAAAGCCCGTCCGTGCAAAGTCAAAGGGCTAGATCCCGTGGTCAAACGCTACAGGGTTAGCCGGGACGGGGGCCCTGGGGGTAGCAATGCCACCGGAGCGTCGTACCGGGCCCTCATACATGCGGGGTGGTGTTGTGGCGTGTCCGAAGAGGCGGCACGCGTCTCCGGGTTGTGGCCCCCCTCACGGACGGTAATGAAACGGTAGTAGACGTTCTGCGGTAACGATGCAGCGTGAATATTATTAAATACTTGGAGCGCGATAAAATCATGAGTTTTTTACACAACGTGGGCACATGTGCTATAGGACTGATGGTAATTTTTCATAATTTTTTGTGATGGAGAAGTATCTGAACACTTCCCTCTACGCGGATTGCTCTTCGCACGTCTATGACTGTGGTCGGCGGCCTCCGGGGGCTAGCATACCGTCAAATCTTGCGTAGGCGGCCTCTCACAAATCTGGAAGTGTTGAGGCGGTTGCAAACGCCCAGCACGCGTCTCCGGGGTTTGCCCCCCCACTCACGGACGCCGCCGCCGCCGGCACCTTGAGGGGGGAAACGAACGCGTCGGGTCTACACGGAGTGGATGTAGCTGTGGGTTTGG